>NW_026902312.1:0-14460 GCF_033783945.1 Neopsephotus bourkii | reverse complement strand
CAGGCTGCGCCGAGGCCCAGGTGGAGCGGTCCTGCAGGCCCAGGTGTGCCAGCATGGCCTCCAGCAGGCTGCGCAGCGCTCGGAAATTCACGGCCTCGACATCGGGCATCCCGATGGCGGCGTCCAGCAGCTGGGTCAAGCTGGTCAGAGCCATGGCTGCCGCTATGGCCGACAACACGAGTCTGACCTGCTGGCGGTAGGAGAGACAGCGGGCAGCGGGCAGCCTGCCTCCTGCTCCCTCAGGGATGTGGCGGCCCCTTCCCTACCGCCGGCCCCCCTGACTCCCGCTCCCCGCGCCCCCCTGTCCTCTACCTGCAGCAACTGTCCCTGGCCCCCACCCTGCCGCGCCTCTTTACCGACCAGCACCGCCCGCTCCTCGATGCCCATTGCCCGAGCCCGTTCTCCACCTCACAGAGGGCGGCGCTGACGAAAACACCCGTTGCCAGGCAACAGCCCGCGGCCCTCTCCCGTCCCGTCCCGTCCCGTCCCGTCCCGCAGCTCGAGCGCACGGGGGACGGTCCCGGGACCGACCCTGCTTCCACCAGCCCCTGCCCATGGAACCGGAGCGCCCCGGGAAGGCGAGCTGTTTGTCTTCTCTTGCTGCCCACCCGCGCCAAGGAGCGGTCTCGATTCCCTTCTCAAACAACGCGCCAGCCCCTGGTTCAGCGCTCCCATAGCCCAACACCGTTAACATGGACCAGAAACACAGCCCCCAGACTGCTCACGACACAAGCAGCTGGGGTCAAAACCCTCCCAGACGGGAACGCAACAGCTCCAGAGATGCCAGCAAGAGCCGGGGGAGCTCAGAGTGCAGCAGCAAAGCAACCCCCAGGGCACCGGGAGACCCCCATGGTAGGAGAGACCCGGCACAGCGCAACATCCAAGGAGGGTAAGAGCAAGAAGAGGAAAATCTGCCAGCTGGAGCTCCTCAGACAAGTAGCACCACGCAGGGATCTGCCAAGGGCGAGGGGCTGCAGGGGGCAGCAAAGCGAGGCGAAGGGAGGCGAGGGCTCGTGGTTCTAGGGGCTCCCAGCTCAGAGCCAACTGGGCCCTGTCCTGCAAATGCAATTAGTGCCGGGGGTGGAGTCAAGCCCCTCGGCGCCTGAGCCCACCCATGGGTGCTCGAGAGTCCTTTGCTGGCTCCCGGTCATCCCACTGCAGGTGGCACTGGGGGGAATCCCAGCTCCTGCTGGAGCCACGTGGGAGCCCAAGACAGGCTGTTAGCTCCATTTTTGCCCCTGAACAGCTCCCCCCAGGTAAAACATCCACGGGGGATGGCTCCGTGGGGACTAAGGTGTCTGGGGAGTGCAGCGGGGTGGGCATGGTCTGCTGCTGGGGAGAGGGGCAGGTCTGGGGGGGCCCCCTTGCCCCATCTGGGGAGAAGGGACGTACACAAACAGAGCAGGTGTGACCTTACACTGCCACTCATGTTATAAAAATTCCGTCTTGGCCATGATCTGATTTAATTAATTTTTTATTACAATTGATTAATATCGAGAGGCAATGAGCAAGCAGCGCTGGGTGCGCCGGGGAGTCTCCGCTCCACCCGAGACGCACACCGAGATTTCCGGGGTACAGTCTCTTATACTCCTCGCTCTTGGGTTTCAGCCAATCCTGCCGTCTCCTTCCCCTGAATATCGACGTGGTTCCTTTTCATTGTTCTCCTCTTGCTGGGGTCTTATCTTCGGGTGAAGAAACTTCTTGAAAAGTTATTGAATTCCTTGGCAATACGTTAACGGGGGATGTCTGTCACAAGCTTAACCACCATCTCAGCCCCCTAAATTCCATTTCTCGTACAGTTACTTTGAGACATTCGAGTAGTTAAAGTACCCCTTAAAGTAACAAAGCGTTTGATTAGGAAGGATTATTTCTTTGTTTCTTCTTCTCTTTCATCATTGTATTGACAGGAACATCTCATAATCTGATCATTCTTATACATTCTACACACGATGCAATGATTTCACGGATTTTGGATTCCACCCAAAGTACAATGACGACAAGAGCACCTAAGTTGCTGACACGAATCATTCCTATATACCTCACACTTACAGGTTATCGTGAAGGCTGTGCCTGTCACAGCCACTGGCCCAGCACTGTGGCATTTGGTTAACGCAGCCTGGTGCATTCAGCACAAACCTCTGTCTCATCTCTTGATGCTCACTTCATCACAGCCGTCTTACAGTCCCACAGACACCTGTACTGCCATTCCTCTCACCTAACTATAGGTAACTGCTGTGTATGTTTCTACATCTAAGCTTGATAGCAGGGCTTCCAGGACAGTTCAAGGGTCTACAGTCTCGGATTGAAGACTGTTGGTTGCACGGTCCACACAGACAGTGAAGTCAACAGCACAGTCTCTTAACAGCCACATATGGGCGGATGACTACAGCCCTTTGGCTTCAACGGGGCAGTGTTAAGCTTTTATTCTGTAGACTTCTGAAGCCAGTGGACTTGAACCCTAGCCTCAGAAGTCCACACACCCTATCTGTGGTGGGAGTTAGCTCTCCTATGCAATTTGAGGCACCAAATGTCCACAGTCTTGGCTGGCCCCAGCTAGCTGATGTCATGGCTTATTGATGAATTAAGGGCTAGGTATGATCTAAATTGGATGCCAGAAGCGGTACAGCCACACGTGTTGCCTTCCTTGACGTAAACACCAAGGAAGCTAACTCCAGCATGAAGCCCTGAAGCCCCTTCCTGCGCTGTGCTCTTTACCAATAGCACTGCAATAGTCACAATCAGAAAGCAAGGGCAACAATACGGGCAAATTCCCTGCTTTTAGCAGGGAGTTGAGAGCTGTCCCTCACCGTGTGCTGCCGCCACCACCCTTCCCCACCCAGGTGCCAATTTGCTGTCACCTTCAGCAGCAACCGAGCATCCTCCTCCTGTTGCTGCTGCTGCTGCACTGCTCAGCTCCCCCAGCCCCACTCTGGGGCCACAGGCTCCCCTAGCAGGGGCCATCGGACCCACACAGGGCTCATGGAGGTGCCAGGGGGAGTGCAGCAGCTCAGGCTGCTCAGCCCCTGGGGATGAGGAGCAGGGGGGTGGCCAGGGGCTGTTTTCAGGTCCTTCAGTGACACGTGGCCAAAGGCCAAGGGCAGATCCCAAGCCAGGGTTCCCCCACTTCAGGCCACACAGGCGCTTTGCTGAGCATCACCATTTATTGCTGCTGCTGGGAGCTACTTCCTCGCCTGCTGGGGTGCCAGGGCACTGGGATTCAGCCGGTGACCGCCAGTCCTGCCCGGCTGCCGGGTTGCTGCATCCATCCTGCGGGGCAGGAGGGGTGGGTGGGGCCGGTGTACCTGGAGAAGGTGGCTCTGGGATGGGGCTGACCTGTGTTCCAGTGGGCCAGTGGTGCCTGGGGCTGAGGGGCAGGGGCCAGCCCTGCGGATGTCCTGCCCCGGCAGCTCTATCTTGTCCTGCTGGAGAGGAGAGAATGGGCTGGCTAAAGCACGGGGCTGAATTCAGCATCCCCAAGCAACCCTCTATACCCGTCTCTCTTGGGGAAACTGAGGCATGGATTCCCCCCAGATGCTCAGCATCACCCTCCCAACCTCAGTCACCCCCACCAGATCCCTTCTTTCTTCATCCCTACCTTGCTGGGGAGCAGGGTGGATGGTTGGAGTGTCTGTGGGGCGCTGGGCTGGACCGGCTGGAGGTGCAGGCTGCGCTGCACTGGGGGTGTGAGGGTACGCTGGCCCCCACACTGCCGTGGCACGGTGGGGTACCTGCATGCAGCCCCGCTCCCTGCAGGATAGGGTATGGGAACACTCAGCACCCAGCACACAACTCAGCACATGTGGCTTCAGTGCCCCTGAGAGAGAGACGGGGCAGCACAGCGGCAAGGCTATAAAACCCCCCAGACTGGGGCAAGCACAGCTGAGCCTCTGTGGCACATCTCTGCTCCCCTGCCCTGCCCAGGGAGCAGAGCACTTTACCCCGACGCAGGGAAGGACTCTCCCTTGCTGGGGCAGGGCCATCACGCACGCCAGGGGTGGGGATGGGGCCCGTGTCCCCTACCTCTGGATTTGCTCCATCTTTAGAACAGGGTGGGATTGTCCAGTGCCGTGAAGGGCCAGCGGTGGAAAGGATGGGATGGGCGGGATAGGCCTGGGGAGGGAAAGAGCCATCAGTGGGTGACAGGGGACAAATGAGCCACCCGGGCTCGTGGCAGCACTCCAAACCCCACAGGCTTGTACCTCACTACATCCCCTACCCGCTGCCCTCAGGGAGGGGTCCTAATCCTCCCACTGACGGGCAGGCCTGTGGAGGGTGCTGGGCACAATCGCACCCTCGCAGGCGGACACCCCGAACCCCATGCCTGGTCTGCAGCACCACCAGCACCCATCTCCCCCCATCCCACCCATGCAGACTCCTGATGCGCCTGTGCTGGGTGGTACTCACGAGCCAGGCACCCGCATGCTGAGTTGGCTGTCACAAGACAGGCACTGGAAATCCACCAGCAGCTGCCTGGGGAGGGGAGAAAGGGCTGGGTGAGTTCAGAAACCTGGGTTTCAGCCTGGTTTATGCCCCACCCCCCAACACCAACGAGGTCTGCAACCTGCTGGCTGGCTACAGAAAGTGGATAGGATGAGGGAGAGTGGTTGGTTGTGGGCTCCCTCCTGGGAAAAAGCTCCACCTCATCTTAGGCACAGGAGAATCCACAGAGGGGAGTGCCCAAAAACCTCCAATGCTGTGGGAACCACTGCCACAGGCACCCAGAGCACCATGGGAACAGGGGATGCAGGCAAGGACAAAGTGGGACCAAGGCGAGCGCTGTCCCTATTGCACTCACTTCCGAATCCCAGCTGCATCGTCAGCTTCCATTGGTGGTGCCCTTCCTTGAGCTGCTCGAGGCTGCTCTTCCAGCGTTCCTCCAGCTCCTGCTGGAATGGCCCCAGCTCCAGGCGATCCAGCTGCAGACAGACACACTCCCTCAGCCAGCGGCTCCGGGATGGGACACTGCATCCCCACGGAAAAGCCAGGAGCAGGAATCCTCAGGAGGATGCTACCTTGGGCCACCAAGTCCCGAAGGTGCCATTTTTTGCGCAGCGGTGATGAGCCGCCCCTCACCTTGGAGGCCATCTCCTCCCGCAGCTGCTGCTGGACCTCGTGCAGCCCCTGCTCCTGGCCTGCCAGCCGGCTCAGCACCTCCTGGTTTCTCTCGTTCAGCAGCTCCAGGCTCGCCTCAAACTGGGCGCGGCTGACTTTGCTTTCCAAGGTGTCTTTGTCTGCTTTCCAGCAACAGGGAAAGGCAGGAGAACGGTGGAGAAAGGATGGAGGTGCAACAGCCAGGGTCAGCTCATTGCAGGGGCAGAGGCAAAAGCACTCCTGCAGGACCACTGTGTTCCTCCCACGGCTCCCGTGGTCCCACTTTCGCCCATCACCCCCATGGGGTCGGTCCCACCAGCCCAAGGGACATGGGGGGAGACAGAGGGACCTGCAGCTGGGCTAGAAATCCTCCCTCCCCCCGGCCAGCTCTCCCACCAAGCTCCCAGGGAAGAAGGGGCGTTTGTCTCCCTGCCCAGGACCCCCTTGGCTGGTGCTTAGGCCCCTTGAGGCCGTACCTCATCCATTCCCAGCTCCAGGTCGTCCTTGTCTGCCTTCTCCTTCTCCAGCCTCTCCACGGACTGCAACAGACCCTTCCAACACAGAAAGCATCCTATGACATTGTGGCAGGAGCACCCCTGCTTCTCCCCCCACGCAGAAGCCTCTGGGAAAGGTACTCTTCATCTCCACAGGGCAAATCGCCTACGGTCCCCAGCCTGGGCTCTGCCTCCAGGAGGCTCTAAGCCCATGGGGATTTCAGCCATCTACCTCCATATCTTTCTGCTGCTGGCGACTGTCTTCCAGGAGGCTCCCCATGACAGAGTTGAGCTTTTCATACTCCCCTTGCATCTGCAGCACGGCAGCCTGGATGCGCTTCAGCTCCTCCTGGTCCTGCTCCAGGGAGGAAAATAACAAGGTAGTGCCAGGCAAGGTGGGGAGGCTGCCCCATGGGGACAGACCTGGCTTACTGGGCCAGTGGCCATAGGCTCCCAGTGCCGGCAGGACATTTGCAGCACGGCTTGAATCTCCCTCTATGCTGCAGACTTCACAAGACAATACGGGGGGCAGCAAGGACCTCCCCCACATCAGACCGAAGCACAAACAGCCGGGCATGGCTCTGGCAGCCCCCTCCCAGGTCCCCCATGCTGCCATCTCCCGACCTGGCTCTCCTGGCAGCTGCAACATAGCCTTGCCGTCTCCTTCGTCGACATGAGGGAGTCCACCAGCCCCTGCAGCTTCTCATAGCACCGCAGAAGCTTCCCCAAACGCATGCTGGTGTCGCTGCTGCACGTGGGGCATCCCGCCTCCTCCTGCCCCGTGTTCTCCATCACTCTCACCTCTTTGAGCTGCAGAGGAGGGAAGAGGAATCACCTCTGAGACGGGACAGATGCAGCCAACAATCCCGGGGCCATGGAGGTTCCGTGGTCCCAGCCAGCCACAGGATGTGGCTGGGAGATCCCCACCAGGAGCACCTCGAAGAGCCAGCGGGTGGTGGGAGCTCCCCCCACGCCTCACCTGCTCCTGCCCCTCCTCGGCCATCTGGGTCACCAACTGATCCAGTGCAGCCTTGCTTATTTGCTGATGCTCTGCCAGGTCCTTCATGTCCCGCTTGACCTGCTGCGGTGTGGACCTGGACAGCGAGATGGGGGCACAGGCAGGCTTAGTCTTCACAAGCTTAGTTGCTCAGGGGGCATCCCTCACCCCCCCAGCATGGGATGCTCCCAGCCCTCCTGGGCTCCCTCGCAGCCCCACAGGGAACGAAACCCCCTCCTGTCCCTGTCCTTTTACCCCAATGGCAGGCTGAGTTGCTCGTCGAGATCTGTTTGCCAGCTGGCTCTGGCCGCCTCCAGTTTGCCAAGGGCACTCTCCAGCTTCCTGATCTGGGAACGGCAGTGGGGGCAGAGTCAGGGCATGGCCCCTGTGCCATCCCAGCACAGGGGCTCTTCAGCTGCCTCCTCCGTGCCCAACTCTCCCAGCATCCCTGCATCTCCCTCGGGGACTTCTTACCTTCCCCTTCTCCTCCTGCAGGTCCCTGGCCACGCCCTGCAGGGGTGACACCTGGGCCTGGAGGTCACCCAGCATGTTGGCAATGCTCTCCTGGCCTACAACAACACGGTCCGAGGGGACACACTGTCAGTGAAGGGGTCTCACCCTGCGGGCAAGGCTCTGAGCACAGCCAGCTCAAGAGCCAACATTTCAAACGCCCCCCACAAGGCTCCCAGAGCTCCCACCTCCCTCCTGGAGGAGCAGGCGCAGCTTCTCCAGTTCAGTCCGCTCCAACCTGGTGGCTTCTAGCTGGGCCACCTGCTCCTTCAGGGCAGCATAGAGGTGTCTGAGCTGCCCAATCTGCTTGAGAGCCTCCACCGTCTCCACGTAGCACTTGTAGGCATTGTGGTAGGCACTGCTGGAGCCCGAGGGCAAGGCCAGCTCTTGCACGTGGGACGTGGCGCTGGGATCAGCGTCGAGTGGGATCTCGAATCCCTGGGCTGTCAGCAAGAGAGTCCCTGCTGCCAGGGGGCCAGCCCGGTGAAGCTCTGTGCTGAGCTGCTCCCCTGAGATGGTGGTCTGAGGGACGGTACACTCCGGCTGTGTCCCCAGGCTGGTGGTCTCGGTGCCTGTGGTCTCCGGCTCTGTTGGCTGTGTCCCCAGGCTGGTGGTCTGCGTGCCCATGGACTCCAGCTGTGTTGGCTGTGTCCCCAGGCTGGTGGTCTGCCTGTCTGTGGACACCAGCTCTGTTGGCTGTGTCCCCGGCCTGATGGTCTGCGTGCCCATGGACTCCAGCTCTGTTGGCTGTGTCCCCAGGCTGATGGTCTGCATGTCCGTGGACACCAGCTCTGTTGGCTGTGTCTCCAGGCTGATGGTCTGCGTGCCCGTGGACACCAGCTCTGTTGGCTGTGTCCCCAGGCTGATGGTCTGCATGTCCGTGGACACCAGCTCTGTTGGCTGTGTCTCCAGGCTGATGGTCTGCATGTCCGTGGACACCAGCTCTGTTGGCTGTGTCTCCAGGCTGATGGTCTGCATGTCCGTGGACACCAGCTCTGTTGGCTGTGTCTCCAGGCTGATGGTCTGCGTGCCCGTGGACACCAGCTCTGTTGCCTGTGTCCCTGGCCTGGTGGTCTGCGTGCCCATGGACTCCGGGTGTGTTTGCTGTGTCCCCGGGCTGGTGGTCTGAACGTCCTGAGACGCTGTCTGCGTCATCGCTCTGGTGCTAGCATCCCTCCTCTGATCTGAGGGAATGCCTGCCTGCTGCTTAGGGACCCTTACAGCTGTCCTTGGATCCTTCAGCCCCACTGAGCTCTCTCTAAATGCCAGCACTGAGCTTGCTCCATGTGGCGTGTCCACGTCTGGAGTGGGAGACTTGGTGGTGGCAGAGCGGTCTCCTTCTTGTTCTCTTCTGGGTCTTCCTCCATCTCTACCTCGTTCTCCTTTGCCTCCCACCAGGCAATCCTCCAGCACATCCCAGTGCACCATGTTGTTGACCTCCTCCGGGTTTGGGTACAGGCCCAGTCTTTCCTTCAGCATTTGCTGGGGAAGGAAGGGATCAAGGGTTTACTCCACCCATGTAGCCTGGGGCATGGTGGGCCCAGCCCACCCTCACACCCAGCACTGCTGGGGACCATGCCCTAGTGCAGAGGGACCGCCTGCACTGGTCCCCCAGGATGCAGCCATCTCCTGTCCTGCAGCAGGATCTGGCGTGCTTGTAACCATACCACATCACTGGCCAGAGTCCTTAGGTTGCCAAGGCGTGGCAGCCGGCCGGCAGCATCCTGGAGGTTCCCCTAAAGTGGGGCAAGGAGAAGGACGGCAGTCAGGACACAGGAGCAGGACTGGACAGAAGCATCTGCAAATTAACTTGGGCGCTAGACAGATGGATGCTGGGCAGGCTTGTGCCGGGGGGGCTGCTGCTGTATTGTACCAGTAGATCTTGACCCTCCTTCCCAGCACCCATGGTACTTTCATGGGTGTTTAGTTAAGAAGCGCCTTAGCGCCACTTGGGTGGACACACACAGTTACCTCTGCCAGCAGCTTGAGCCGCAGGCAGTGCTGCCCGTTCCTGCCCTCCCCGGGGCTCCAGGTAGGGTGGGCTGAGCTCCCATGCTTCCCTTTTGATGCACCCTTCCCACTCTTCCCTCCCGGGGCACCCTTCCCACTCTTCCCTCCCAGTGCCCTTGATACTGGGTGACAGCCGAGGCCGGAGGACAGGGTCCGCAGGGAGATGCGGGGTGATGCAGGGAGGGGAGCAAGAGGCCAGCTTCCTCCAGCAGCAGCAGCTCACCAAGCCAAGCGCCTCCTGGATCATGCGGATTTCTCCTTGCATGCGAGACTGCGCCTCCTTCGTCTGGCTAATCTCCTCAAGGACATCCTGGTAGGCAGACGTGTCCTAGGAGAGGAGGGTGGCAGGCATGAGCCCCACGGGAGGGTCCCTACAGACCAGGAACTTGGTCCCCACCCTGCCCCAGTGGAAGCCATGACACAAACCCATGTCAGCAGGGCTGCATCCAGCCCTGCCTGCCCGTGCTGAGCTCTGTGCAGGAGCGCTGAAGCTGATGCCAAGGGCAAAGAGCCACCCCTGGAGGAGGAGGCGCGTCAGCGGGGGAGCACCCAGGGGACTGGGGAGAGTCTCTACCTCAGAGCTGCCGCTCTCGTCGGTTTGCACCCTGTCCACCAGCTGCCCCACGTCGGCAGCCACAGCAGCTTCGGAGCCGCCGGTGGTGTCCTTGTCCTGCAGCGGGTCCTTCGCAGGCAGCTGCTCACCCGGCTGCTGCAGCTGCTGCCCCGCGGCCGGGCTCCTTGCCCTGCCCCGCTCGGGAAAGTGTAGAGTCCTGCATCTGGGCAGGAACAACCCCAGGTTCCAGTATAGGTTGGGGAACGACCTGTTAGAGAGCAGTGTAGGGGAGAGGGACCTGGGGGTCCTAGTGGATGACAGGGTGACCATGAGCCGACACTGTGCCGTTGTGGCCAAGAAGGCCAATGGCATCCTGGGGTGTATTAGAAGGGGGGTGGTTAGTAGGTCGAGAGAGGTCCTCCTTCCCCTCTACTCTGCCCTGGTGAGACCTCATCTGGAATATTGTGTCCCGTTCTGGGCCCCTCAGTTCAAGAAGGGCAGGGACCTGCTGGAGAGAGTCCAGCGCGGGGCAACTAAGATGATTAAGGGAGTGGAGCATCTCCCTTATGAGGAAAGACTGAGGGAGCTGGGTCTCTATAGTTTGGAGAAGAGGAGACTGAGGGGTGACCTTATTAGTGTATATAAATATATAAAGGGGGAGTGTCACGAGGATGGAGCCAAGCTCTTCTCAGTGGCAAACAATGATAGGACAAGGGGCAATGGGTACAAACTGGAACACAAGAGGTTCCACTTAAACTTGAGGAGAAAATTCTTCTCAGTTGGGGTGACGGAACACTGGAACAGGCTGCCCAGGGAGGTTGTGGAGTCTCCTTATCTGGAGACATTCAAAACCCGCCTGGACACGTTCCCGTGTAACCTTATCTAGGTGTTCCTGCACCGGCAGGGGGATTGGACTCTAACATACTGTGATACTGCGATACTGGGATCTGCTCTGTGCAGTCTTCTTCTCCAAGCCGGGAGGACTGAAGTCCAAGAGGGAGTAGGCATGAAGAGATGGGGGCAAGATGCAGCGGGGCAGGAAGCTCACCCTCTTCTGACGGATCCTACGCCTTCACTTCAGGAACTGGCAGAGCTTTAGGCTCAGGAGCTCCACAGACACCCCCAGGGAGTAGTCGTGCTTTCTAGACAGCCCTCAGGGCTGGCAGAAGCTGCAAGAGCCCTAAACCAGAACGGGGCCACCCCAGCACAGTCAGACAGCAGCCGCAAGGGAAGGACCTTGGGGCAGAAGAGAAAGCACTGAGGTTCAGTGCTGACAGGGTGGCAACCAAGGCCCACGCTGTGTCAGGCCAGGCAGATGCCATGTTGCCACAGAAAATATATGGACTCAGTCAGAGATCAATATGATCAGACCAAAGCCATTTATTACAAAGCCTTAACTCCTTCTATACTATTTCTTACATGCACTTACAGTGGTTTGGCATATTATGATTGGATACATGTCTTGAAGACCCTTAGTGACTACCATATAATCAGGTAAGCACAGGTGTGAGAACTTGACCTCGAAAGCTTGCCAACAGACCACAGTTCTCTTTAACTTTGTTAATTCCAGCTTCTTCTTATCTTGCTTGTTTGGGCTTCCTTGGGCCTCTCATGGCCTTGCTGTATCTTTCAGGATTTATGTACCAATTATCCCTTCTCCTGTGAGAACACTGCCTCCACATTGCCCCCAGGTGATGTTTGGCCATCGTTTGTTTTTCTCTTCCTGTAGGTAGTTGGGGTCTGGCGATCGGAAGATGTCGCACTGTACGAAAAGATAAGACCCCCCTCCGAGTAGCCAATAGGGCCTAGCCTAGGTCGTAAGCAGACGGACGTGACGTTGTAAACCCAGGCTATATAACGCCGTGTTACTCGCCAAGAAACGCCATTTGCCATCCACCACATTGGTGTCCGTGAGCTGATGGCCCGAGCGGCCTGGGGTTGGTCGCCGTGCCGTTCCTGAACCAGGTCGCCACGCCAACGAAGGCAACAAGTGGTGCTGAAACCCGGGAATCGTATGGACAGGTGAACGGCGGCCGGAGCGGCTGGACCAGCTCGGCGGGGAGGACGCTCCCGGACCAACAAGGAGGATGGAAACCCTTGTGAAGGTCGTATCTCAGTTACATAAGCAGTGGGGTATTGATTGTAAGCCCAAAGATTTTACTCTCGCAGTCGCGAGGCTTTTACAAACTGGGGTCATTGACCAGCCAGTGGATATTCTCCACCCTGAGGTGTGGGATAAATGCACTGAAGTGTTAGCCGAGGAGACGATGTCCTCGGGTTGTGGGAAATACCTTAAGTTGTGGGGGAAAGTCGTACAGGCCCTGTGCAAGGCCATGCAAGAGCAGGAGACCTGGAAGGCAGCAAAGAACTGTTTGTGGGCTACCCCGAAACTGGGAGTCGGGGCAGCTACACAAACTCTGCACCCCCCAGACGGTGACGGCGCTACTGAGCCTAAAGATACGCAGAAAGGCGACACGCCTCCCCAGTCCCTGAATCCCGACCCGCCTACGGAGGGACAGGAACGAGCAAAATCCTTTTGGGGTGGGTTGGTCGAGGAGGCCAGGGGCGCCGCGGAGGAGTCCGAGGCAGTTGGGGTTAGCCCGCCGCCCTGTGCGCCCCAAAATGGAGCCGAGCGGAGAGAAGGAGGCGGGGCGAAGATGCTCCTGGCGGGAACAGGGGGGAAGTGCTAGAACTGACAAGTGCGCGTAAGGGGGGGGGGGGAGGGAGGAGAATGAGAAGGAGAACCGAAAGGGGGAGGGGCGCGCGAGCGAGGGGCGGAAAGCCAATCAGAGCGGCCGTCTGGAGAAATGCCATTGTAGGGCAAGCACCCCGGGGAGCAGGGGGCGGGGCGAACCAGGAGGGCGGGGAGAGCCCAGAGGGAGGGAACGGCCCGCCCACAAGAAAAGCGGGCGGGGCCGGAGCCCAGCGAAAAGGCGCGGGAAACCTGAAGTAACCGGTCAGTCGGCTTCCGACTGTGAGTCAGACACTGCCTGGGGCGAGTGGCTCGCAACCGATTCAAACTCAGAGGAGGAGGAAATGGTGGTAAACAAAGTCAAGAGCCAAAGTATTCCCATCGGGACTAAAGAGGAACGGCGAGGGGAAGAAGTCCCTCTCACGGACTGGAAGGAAATAAAGATTTCGTGTGCCGACTGGGCCCCATCAGTCAAACTAGCATTCCCGGTCGGGTGACAGACGGGGGGACAGAGGGTGCGCTCGCCAATAAACCCTAAGGATGTACAAGCAATTGTTAAGGCAATTGCAGATAAAGGGCTTAATTCTGCCATGGTCTTCACCCTCACAGATGGTGTTTTCGGAAGAGACGATATGCTCCCGTTCGATATAAAACGGGAATGGAGGTGGGGATGGGAACAACGATAGAGGCTAGCCCTTACAGGGCGAGGGTATGCCGCTGTTAGAAAAAACGGCAGAGTTAGGTGGTGCCCACTTAAATCCATTAAACCAGACCTCCAGAATAAAACTAATGAAAATTGTGAGTTTCTGTTCACAGGATTAGATCACCGAGAGCCCTCGTAACTCGTACGCCCTGGTGACAAGAGAGGGCGACAAGTCACTAACCATTGCGGCTGTACCCAGGAGCTCCACACCAGCGGACCCTGGGCAACAGCGAAATAGCCCCCAAGGGAGGGGGCTACGATGCCTTTGTCTGATTTTGATTTTGGGGTTTGTTACTATAGGGCAAGTAGAATGATCGTGCTGGTATTACTCTTTGGACCCTGTATATTGAATCGCTTTGTGTCATTTGTGAACAGCCGGCTAGAACAGGTTAACATCATGTTTGTAGAAAGCCACCAACTACTTTAAGAATGTATCTACTCAGTATTACCGCCACTTATCCCAACTTGCCCCAACTTACAACCCGTCCCCTTAATTACCCCTCACTAACCACTTACCCGAAGCCATTAACCACTAACCTGAAGTGCCTCATGCTGTAACATTTTTTATATGTATATGTGTACCCTTTTCTACTTTTCTACTTTTTTACTTTTTACATTAGCCTATTTAATTAAACATAGGGAGGGGGGAAATGTAGGTAGTTAGGGTCTGGCGGTCGGAAGATGTCGCACTGTACGGAAAGATAAGACCCCCCTCCGAGTAGCCAATAGGGCCTAGCCTAGGTCGTAAGCAGACGGACGTGACGTTGTAAACCCAGGCTATATAACGCCGTGTTACTCGCCAAGAAACGCCATTTGCCGTCCACCACATTGGTGTCCGTGAGCTGATGGCCTGAGCGGCCTGGGGTTGGTCGCCGTTCCTATGCTTTGGTGGCGGGGTCAGTGGCAGTGTTTTGGAGAGCACACCCGCAGATGTTCTTCCAACTCCCCTTCCCCACAAAGACTCTGCCACAACTCAGCAGCCCCAGGCAACTCCACAAACGGTGCCTGGCTTTGCAGTGCAGACAAAGTGTTCGAGTGAGGACCAAGACCCTCACGGGCCTTGCCCCTGCAGAACAAGAATGATGCAACACTCACAAAACAAAAAGGCCAGCACAGAAACTAGCATCCCTGGCCTGGCTGGGAGGCACATGTGAGCTTGTTTTCAGTGCCCTGACACGAGAGACTGAGCAGCCCTGCGAACAGGTTGCCCTAAGCTGCCCTTTCGGGATGTTCCACCAACTCAGTCTGGATGAAAGCCATTGCTCTCCTGTGCACGAGAGGAGAGGGCACTCAGCCAGCAAGGGGCTGCTCCGCTCTGCCTGCAGCAAACCATGGGGCCGGCCGTGCAGCACCTGAAGGAAGCATTCCCTTCTGTGCTCTCGGGCAAGGCGGTCAGAAACAGAAGCACGA
>NW_026902311.1:0-14058 GCF_033783945.1 Neopsephotus bourkii | reverse complement strand
TCACAGTACGCGGTGCTCTCAGTACCCAGTAGTCTCATTACCCGGTGCTCTCAGTACCCGATGCTCTCATTACGCGGTGCTCTCCTTACCCGGTGCTCTCAGTACACAGTGCTCTCAGTAAACGGTGCTCTCAGTACCCGGTGCTCTCAGTACCCAGAGCTCTCAGTACCCGGTACTCTCAGTACGCAGTGCTCTCTGTACCCGGTACTCTCAGTACCCGGTGATATCAGTACGCGGTGCTCTCAGTACCCAGTGCACTCATTACCCAGTGCTCTCAATACCCGGTGCTCTCAGTACGCGGTGCTCTGCTTACCCGGTGCTCTCAGTACCCGGTGCTCTCAGTACGTGGTACTCTCAGTACAAACTGATCTCAGTACCTGGTGCTCTCAGTACCCGTTGCTCTCCGTACACAGTGCTCTCATTATGCGGTGCTCTCACTTCCCGGTGCTCTCAGAAAGCGGTACTCTCAGTACCCGGTGCTCTCAGTACCCGGTGCTCTCAGTACCCATTGCTCTCAGTACACGGTGCTCTCAATGCTTGGTACTCTCAGTACGCGGTGCTCTATTTACCCGGTGCTCTCAGTACCCGGTGTTCTCCGTGCGCGGTGCTCTCAGTACGCGGTGATCTCAGTACACGCTGCTCTCAGTACCCGGTGCTCTCAGTACCCAGTGCTCTCAGTACGCATTGCTCTCAGTACCCGGTGCTCTTAGTACACGGTGCTCTCAGTACCCATTCCTCTCAATACCCGGTGCCCTCAGTACCCGCTGCTCTCTGTACCCATTGCTCTGAGTACCCGGTGCTCTCCGTACACGGTGATCTCAGTACACGGTGCTCTCAGTACCCGGTGCTCTTAGTACACATTGCTCTCAGTACCCGGTGATCTCAGTACGCAGTGCTCTCAGTACCCAGTGCTCTCAGTACTCGGTGCTCTCAGTACCCGTTGCTCTCCATACACGGTGCTCTCAGTACCTGGTGCTCTCAGTACTCAGCACTCTCAGTACCCAGTACTCTCAGTACCCGGTGCTCTCTGTACGTGGTGCTCTCAGTACCCGTTGCTCTCAGTACGCGGTACTCTCAGTACCCGGTGGTCTCTGTTCCCGGTACTCTCAGTACCCGTTGATCTCCGTACGCGTTGCTCTCAGTACCCAGTGCACTCATTACCCAGTGCTCTCAATACCCGGTGCTCTCAGTACGCGGTGCTCTGCTTACCCGGTGCTCTCAGTACCCGGTATTCTCCGTTCGCGGTGCTCTCAGTACGCGGTATTCTCAGTACCCATTGCTCTGAGTACCCAGTGCTCTCAGTACCCGGTGCTCCCAGTACCCAGTGCTCTCAGTACCCGGTACTCTCAGTACCCGGTAATCTCAGTACCCTGTGCTCTCAGTACCCGGTGCTCTCAGTACCCATTGCACTCAGTACCCGGTACTCTCAGTACCCGGTACTCTCAGTACCCAGTGCTCTCAGTACCCGGTATTCTCCGTTCGCGGTGATATCAGTACACGGTGCTCTCAGTACCCGGTGCTCTCAGTACCCAGTGCTCTCAGTACCCGGTACTCTCAGTACCCGGTACTCTCAGTACCCTTTGCACTCAGTACCCGGAGCTCTCAGTACCCGGTGCTCTCTGTACACAGTGCTCTCAGTACGCGGTACTATCAGTACCCTTTGCTCTCAGTACCCAATGCTGCCATTACCCAGTGCTCTCAATACCCGGTGCTCTCAGTACCCAGAGCTCTCAGTACCCGGTACTCTCAGTACGCGGTGCTCTCAGTACCCGGTGCTCTCAGTACACGGTACTCTCAGTACCCGGTGCTCTCCGTAGCCGGTGCTCTCCGTAGGCGGTGATCTCAGTACACAGTGCTCTCTGTACCCGGTGCTCTCAGTACGCGGTACTCTCAGTACACATTGCTCTGAGTACGCGGTGCTCTCAGTACCCGGTGCTCTCAGTACCCATTGCTCTCAGTACCCGGTGCTCTCTGTACCCGGTGCTCTCCGCACGCGGTGATCTCAGTACACGGTGCTCTCAGTACCCGGAGCTCTCAGTACCCAGTGCTCTCAGTACCCGGTACTCTCAGTACCCGGTCCTCTCAGTACCCATTGCTCTCAGTCCACGGTGCTCTCAGTACCCATTACTCTCAGTACCCGGTGCTCTTAGTACCCATTGCACTCAGTACCCGGTGCTCTCAGTACTCGGTGCTCTCCGTACACGGTGCTCTCAGTACACGGTACTCTCAGTACCCGGTGCACTCATTACCCAGTGCTCTCAATACACGGTGCTCTCAGTACGCGGTGCTCTCAGTACGCGGTGCTCTCAGTACGCGGTACTCTCAGTACCCAGTGCTCTCAGTACGCAGTGCTCTCAGTACCCAGTGCTCTGCGTACACGGTGATCTCAGTACCCGGTGCTCTCAGTACCCGGAGCTCTCTGTACCCATTGCTCTCAGTACACGGTGCTCTCAATACTTGGTACTCATAGTACGCGGTGCTCTATTTAAATGGTGCTCTCAGTACCCGGTCTTCTCCGTGCGCGTTGCTCTCAGTACGCGGTGATCTCAGTACACGGTGCTCTCAGTAAGCGGTGCTCTCACTACGCGGTGCTCTCCTTACCCAGTGCTCTCAGTACCCAGTGTTCTCCGTGCGCGGTGCTCTCAGTACGCAGTACTCTCTGTACCCAGTGCTCTCCGTACACGGTGATCTCAGTACACGGTGCTCTCAGTACCCGGTGCTCTCAGTACCCATTGCTCTAAGTACCCGGTGCTCTCAGTACCCATTGTTCTCAGTACACGGTGCTCTCCGTACCCGGTGCTCTCAGTACGCGGTGCTCTTAGTACCCGGTGCTCTTAGCACACGGTGCTCTCAGTACCCATTTCTCTCAGTACTCGGTGCCCTCAGTACCCGCTGCTCTCTGTACCCATTGCTCTCAGTACCCGGTGCTCTCCGTACCCGGTGCTCTCCGTACGCGGTGATCTCAGTACACGGTGCTCTCAGTACCCTGTTCCCTTAGTACACATTGCTCTCAGTAATCGGGGATCTCAGTACGCAGTGCTCTCAGCACACAGTGCTCTCAGTACTCGGTGCTCTCACTACGCGGTGCTCTCCTTACACGGTGCTCTCAGTACCCGGTGCTCTCAGTACCCAGCGCTCTCAGTACCCGGTACTCTCAGTACCCGGTGCTCTCTGTACGCGGTGCTCTCACTACCCTGTGCTCTCAGTACGTGGTACTCTCAGTACCCAGTGCTCTCTGTACCCGGTACTCCCAGTACCCGGTGATCTCCGTACGCGGTACTCTCAGTACCCAGTGCACTCATTACCCAGTGCTCTCAATACCCGGTGCTCTCACTACGCGGAGCTCTCCTACCCGGTGCTCTCAGTACGCGGTGCTCTCAGTACGCGGTGTTCTCCGTGCGCGGTGCTCTCAGTACGCGGTACTCTCAGTACCCAGTGCTCTCAGTACGCAGTGCTCTCAGTACCCAGTGCTCTCCGTACACGGTGATCTCAGTACCCGGTGCTCTCAGTACCCGGTGCTCTCTGTACCCGTTGCTCTCAGTACACGGTGCTCTCAATACTTGGTACTCTTAGTACGCGGTGCTCTATTTACCTGGTGCTCTCAGTACCCGGTGTTCTCCGTGCACGTTGCTCTCAGTACGCGGTGATCTCAGTACACGGTGCTCTCAGTAAGCGGTGCTCTCACTACGCTGTGCTCTCCTTACCCAGTGCTCTCAGTACCCGGTGTTCTCCGTGAGCGGTGCTCTCAGTACGCAGTGCTCTCAGTACCCAGTGCTCTCCGTACACGGTGATCTCAGTACATGGTGCTCTCAGTACCCGGTGCTCTCAGTACCCATTGCTCTCAGTACCCGGTGCTCTCAGTACCCATTGTTCTCAGTACACGGTGCTCTCCGTACCCGGTGCTCTCAGTACCCAGTGCTCACGCGTACTGAGAGTACCGCGTACTGAGAGCACCGCGTATGGAGATTACTGCGTACGGAGTGCACCGGGTACTGAGAGCACCGGGTAAGGAGAGCACCGCGTACTGAGAACACCGGGTACTGAGAGTACCGCGTTCTGAGACCACTGGGTACTGACAGCACCGCGTACTGAGAGGACTGGATACTAAGGGCACCGCGTACTGAGAGCACTGGGTACGAAGAGCATTGGCACTGGGTACGAAGAGCATTGGGTACTGAGAGTACCGCGTACTGTGAGCACCGCGCACCGAGAACACCGGGTACTGAGAGCACCGGGTAAGGAGAGCACCGCGTACTGAGAGCACCGGGTATTGAGAGCACTGGGTAATGAGTGCACTGGGTACTGAGAGCACCGCGTACTGAGATCACCGGGTACAGAGAGCACCGGGTACTTAGAGTACTGCTTACTGAGAGCACCGGGTACTGAGAGCACTGCGTACAGAGAGCACCGGGTACTGAGAGTACTGGGTACTGAGAGCACCGGGTACTGAGAGCACTGGGTATTGAGAGCACTGGGTAATGGCAGCATTGGGTACTGAGAGCACCGGGTACTGAGAGTACCGCGTACTGAGAGCACCGTGTACGGAGAGCAACAGGTACTGAGATCAACGGGTACTGAGAGCAATGTGTACTAAGAGCACTGGGTACTGAGAGCACCGCGTACTGAGAGCACCAGGTACGGAGAGAACCGGGTACTGAGAGCATTGGGTACTGAGAGCACCGGGTACTGAGAGCACCAGGTACTGAGAGCAATAAGTACTGATAGCACTGGGTACTGAGAGCACCGCGTACTGAGTGCACCGTGTACGGAGAGCACAGGGTACTGAGAGCACTGCGTACAGACAGGACTGGGTACTGAGAGTACCGCGTACTGAAAGCACCGGGTACTGAGAGCAATGTGTACTAAGAGCGCCGGGTACTGAGAGCACCGGGTATTGAGAGCACTGGGTACTGAGAGCACTGCGTACAGACAGGACTGGGTACTGAAAGTACCGGGTACTGAAAGCACCGTTTACTGAGAGTACCGCGTACTGAGAGAACCGTGTACGGAGAGCAACGGGTACTGAGAGCGCCGGGTACTGAGAGCACCGAATACTGAGAGCACTGGGTACTGAGAGTACCGGGTACTGAGAGCACCGGGTACTGAGAGTACCCCGTACTGAGAGAACCGTGTACGGAGAACAACGGGTACTGAGAGCACCGGGTACTGAGAGCACTGGGTACTGAGAGTACCACGTACTAAGAGCACCATGTGCTGAGAGCACTGGGTACTGAGAGCACCACGTACTGAGATCACCGGGTACTGAGAGCAATTTGTACTAAGAGCACGGGGTACTGAGAGCAACGCGTACTGAGAGCAACGGGTACGGAGAGCAATAGCTACTGAGAGCACTGGGTACTGAGAGCACTGCGTACTGACAGGACTGGGTACTGAGTGTACCGCGTACTGAAAGCACCGGGTACTGAGAGCAATGTGTACTAAGAGCACCGGGTACTGAGAGCACCGAGTACTGAGAGCACTGGGTACTGAGAGTACCGGGTACTGAGAGCACCTGGTACTGAGAGTACCGGGTACTGAGAGCACCGAGTACTGAGAGCACTGGGTACTGAGAGCACTGGGTACTGAGAGTACCTGGTACTGAGAGTACCGAGTACTGAGAGTACCGGGTACTGAGAGCACTGGGTACTGAGAGCACAGCGTACTGAGTGCACCGCGTACGGAGAGCACCGTGTAGTGAGAGCACCGTATACTAAGGGTACCGGGTTCTGAGAGCACCGCGTACTGAGAGCACCAGGTATGGAGAGCACCGGGTACTGAGAGCAATGGGTACTGAGACCACCGGGTACTGAGAGTACCGCGTACTGAGAGAACTGGATACTAAGGGCACAGGGTACTGAGAGCACCGCGTACTGAGAGCACTGGGTACGAAGAGCAATGGGTACTAAGAGCACCGGGTACTGAGAGGACCGCGTACTGAGAGCCCTGGGTACTGAGAGCACTGTGTACTAAGAGCACTGGGTACTAAGAGCACCGGATACTGAGAGCACCGGGTACTGAGAGTACCGCGTTCTGAGAGCACCAGGTACTGAGAGCACCGCGTACTGAGAGGACTGGATACTAAGGGCACCGGGTACTGAGAGCACCCCGTACTGAGAGCACCGGGTAAGGAGAGCACCGCGTACTGAGAGCACCGTGTACTGAAAGCACCGGGTATTGAGAGCACTGGGTAATGAGTGCACTGGGTACTGAGAGCACCGCGTACAGAGATCACCGTGTTCTGAGAGTACCGTGTACAGAGAGCACCGGGTACTGAGAGTACCGCTTACTGAGAGCACCGGGCACTGAGAGCACTGCATAAAGAGAGCACCGGGTACTGGGAGTACCAGGTACTGAGAGCAACGGGTACTGAGAGCACCGGGTATTGAGAGCACTGGGTAATGGCAGCATTGGGTACCGAGAGCACCGGGTACTGAGAGTACCGCGTACTGAGAGCACTGGGTACTGAGAGTACCACGTATTAAGAGCACCGGGTACTGAGAGCACTGGGTACTGAGAGCACCACGTACTGAGATCACCGGGTACTGAGAGAAATGTGTACTAAGAGCAGTGGGTACTGAGAGCACCGCGTACTGAGAGCACCGGGTACGGAGAGCACCGCATAATGAGAGCAATGGGTACTGAGAGCACCGCGTACAGACAGGACTGGGTACTGAGAGTACCGCGTACTGAAAGCACCGGGTACTGAGAGCAAATTGTAATAAGAGTGCCGGGTACTGAGAGCACCGAATACTGAGAGCACTGGGTACTGAGAGTACCGGGTACTGAGAGCACCGGGTACTGAGAGTACCCCGTACTGAGAGAACCGTGTACGGAGAACAACGGGTACTGAGAGCACCGGGTACTGAGAGCACTGGGTACTGAGAGTACCACGTACTAAGAGCACCATGTGCTGAGAGCACTGGGTACTGAGAGCAATTTGTACTAAGAGCACGGGGTACTGAGAGCAACGCGTACTGAGAGCAACGGGTACGGAGAGCAATAGCTACTGAGAGCACTGGGTACTGAGAGCACTGCGTACTGACAGGACTGGGTACTGAGTGTACCGCGTACTGAAAGCACCGGGTACTGAGAGCAATGTGTACTAAGAGCACCGGGTACTGAGAGCACCGAGTACTGAGAGCACCGGGTACTGAGAGCACCGGGTACTGAGAGCACCTGGTACTGAGAGCACCGGGTACTGAGAGCACCGGGTACTGAGAGCACTGGGTACTGAGAGCACCGGGTACTGAGAGTACCTGGTACTGAGAGTACCGAGTACTGAGAGTACCGGGTACTGAGAGCACTGGGTACTGAGAGCACAGCGTACTGAGTGCACCGCGTACGGAGAGCACCGTGTAGTGAGAGCACCGTATACTAAGGGTACCGGGTTCTGAGAGCACCGCGTACTGAGAGCACCAGGTATGGAGAGCACCGGGTACTGAGAGCAATGGGTACTGAGACCACCGGGTACTGAGAGTACCGCGTACTGAGAGAACTGGATACTAAGGGCACAGGGTACTGAGAGCACCGCGTACTGAGAGCACTGGGTACGAAGAGCAATGGGTACTAAGAGCACCGGGTACTGAGAGGACCGCGTACTGAGAGCCCTGGGTACTGAGAGCACTGTGTACTAAGAGCACTGGGTACTAAGAGCACCGGATACTGAGAGCACCGGGTACTGAGAGTACCGCGTTCTGAGAGCACCAGGTACTGAGAGCACCGCGTACTGAGAGGACTGGATACTAAGGGCACCGGGTACTGAGAGCACCCCGTACTGAGAGCACCGGGTAAGGAGAGCACCGCGTACTGAGAGCACCGTGTACTGAAAGCACCGGGTATTGAGAGCACTGGGTAATGAGTGCACTGGGTACTGAGAGCACCGCGTACAGAGATCACCGTGTACTGAGAGTACCGTGTACAGAGAGCACCGGGTACTGAGAGTACCGCTTACTGAGAGCACCGGGCACTGAGAGCACTGCATAAAGAGAGCACCGGGTACTGGGAGTACCAGGTACTGAGAGCAACGGGTACTGAGAGCACCGGGTATTGAGAGCACTGGGTAATGGCAGCATTGGGTACCGAGAGCACCGGGTACTGAGAGTACCGCGTACTGAGAGCACTGGGTACTGAGAGTACCACGTATTAAGAGCACCGGGTACTGAGAGCACTGGGTACTGAGAGCACCACGTACTGAGATCACCGGGTACTGAGAGCAATGTGTACTAAGAGCAGTGGGTACTGAGAGCACTGGGTACTGAGAGCACCGGGTACGGAGAGCACCGCAGAATGAGAGCAATGGGTACTGAGAGCACCGCGTACAGACAGGACTGGGTACTGAGAGTACCGCGTACTGAAAGCACCGGGTACTCAGAGCAAAGTGTAATAAGAGCGCCGGGTACTGAGAGCACTGCGTTCTGAGAGCACTGGGTACTGACAGCACTGGGTACTGAGAGCACCGCGTACTGAGTGCACCGCGTACGGAGAGCACTGGGTACTGAGAGCACCATGTACTAAGGGCACCGGGTACTGAGAGCACTGCGTACTGAGAGCACCGCATACTGAGTGCACCGTGTATTTAGAGAACTGGGTACTGAGAGCACTGCGTACAGACAGGCCTGTGTACTGAGAGTACCGCGTACTAAAAGCAACGGGTACTGAGAGCAATATGTACTAAGAGCGCCGGGTACTGAGGGCACCGAGTACTGAGAGCACTGGGTACTGTGAGTACCGGGTACTGAGAGCACCGGGTACTGTGAGTACCGGGTACTGAGAGCACCGGGTACTGAGAGCACTGCGTACTGAGAGCACCTCGTACTGAGTGCACCGCGTATGGAGAGCACCGGGTAATGAGACCACCATGTACTCAGGGCACCGGGTACTGAGAGCACCGCGTACTGAGAGCACCGGGTATGGAGAGCACCGGGTACTGAGAGCACTCCGTACTGAGACCACCGGGTACTGAAAGCACTGGGTACTGAGAGCAATGGGTACTGAGAGCACTGGGTACTGAGAGCACCGTGTACGGAGAGCACTGGGTACTGAGAGCACTGCGTACTGAGAACACCGGGTACTGAGAGTACCGCGTACTGATGTCACCGCGCACGGAGAACACCGGGTACTGATAGCATCGGGTAAGGAGAGCACTGCGTACGGAGAGCACCGCGTACTGAGAGCACCGGGTATTGAGAGCACTGGGTAATGAGTGCACTGGGTACTGAGAGCACCGGGTACTGAGAGTACCGCGTACTGAGAGCACCGTGTAAGGAGAGCACTGGGTACTGAGAGTACCATGTACTGAGAGCACCGGGTGCTGAGAGAACTGGGTACTGAGAGCACCGCGTACTGAGAGCACCGGGTACTGAGAGCACTGGGTACTGGGAGCACCTGGTACAGAGAGCACCGCGTACTGAGAGCACCGGGTACTGAGAGCAATGGGTACTGTTAGCACCAGGTACAGAGAGCACCGCGTACTGAGAGAACCGGGTACTGAGAGCAATGGGTACTGAGAGGACCGGCTACAGAGAGCACCGCGTACTGAGAGCACCGGGTACTGAGAACACCGGGTACTGAGAGCACCGGGTCCTGAGAGCAATGGGTATTAAGACCACCGGGTACTGAGAGCACAGGGTTCTGAGAGCACCGGCTACTGAGAGCACTGGGTAATGAGAACATTGGGTACTGAGATCAAAGGGTACTGAGAGCACCGCGTAGTGAGATCACCAGGTACTGAGAGCAAGGGGTACTAAGAGCACCAGGTACCGAGAGCACCGCGTACGGAGAGCACCGGGTACTGAGAGTACTTGGTACTGAGAGCACCGGGTACTGAGAGCGCTGGGTACTGAGAGCAATGGGTACTGAGAGCACCTGGTACTGAGAGCACTGGGTACTCAGAGCACCGTGTACTGAGAGCACCGGGTACTGAGAGCACTGGGTACTGAGAGCACCGGGTACTGAGAGCACCGGGTACTGAGAGCACCGGGTACTGAGAGCACCGGGTACTGAGAGCACCGGGTACTGAGAGCACCGGGTACTGAGAGCACTGGGTACTGAGAGCACTGTGTACTAAGAGCACTGGGTACTAAGAGCACCGGGTACTGAGAGCAATGGGTACAGACAGCACCGGTTACTGAGAGCACCGTGTACTGAGAGCACCGTGTACTGAGATCACCGTGTACGGAGAGCACTGGGTACTGAGAGCACTGCGTACTGAGAGCACTGGGTACTGAGAGTACCGCGTAATGAGAGCACCGCGCACGGAGAACACCGGGTACTGAGAGCACCGGGTAAGGAGAGCACCGCGTACTGAGAGCACCGCGTATTGAGAGCACTGGGTAATGAGTGCACTGGGTACTGAGAGCACCGCGTACGGAGATCACCGGGTACTGAGAGTACCGGGTACAGAGAGCACCGGGTACAGAGAGCACCGGGTACTGAGAGTACCGCGTACTGAGAGCACCGGGTATTGAGAGCACCCTGTACAGAGAGCACCGGGTACTGAGAATACCGTGTACTGAGAACTGGTTACTGAGAGCACCGCGTACTGAGAGCACTGGGTACTGAGAGCACCGTCTACTGAGATCACCGGGTACTGAGAGCAAGGGCTACTAAGAGCACTGGAGAATGAGATCAAGGGGTACCAAGAGCACCGGGGACTGAGAGCACCGCTTACAGAGAGCACCCCGTACTGAGACCACTGTGTAATGAGAGCAGCGGGTACTGAGAGCACTAGGTACTGAGAGTACCGGGTACTGAGAGCACCGGGTACTGAGATCACTGGGTGAGGACACCACCGCGTGCTGAGAGCACCGCTTACTGAGAACACCGTGCACTGAGATCACCGGGTACTGAGAGCAAGGGGTACTAAGAGCACCGGGGACTGAGATCAAGGGGTACCAAGAGCACCGGGGACTGAGAGCACCGCTTACTGAGAGCACCCCGTACTGAGACCACTGGGTAATGAGAGCACCCGGTACTGAGAGCAGCGGGTACTGAGAGCACTGGGTACTGAGAGTACCGGGTACTGAGAGCAGCGGGTAAGGACAGCACCGCATGCTGAGAGCACCGCGTAATGAGATCACCGGGTACTAAGAGGAATGGGTACTGACAGCACTGCGTACTGAGAGCACCGGGTACTGAGTGCAATGGGTACTAAGAGCACCGGGTACTGAGAGCACTGGGTACTAAGAGTACCATGTACTGCGACCACCGAGTACTGAGTGCACTGGGTACTGAGAGCACTGGGTACTGAGTGCACCGGGTACTGAGAGCACCGGGTACTTAGAGCACTGGGTACTGAGAGCACCGGGTACTGAGAGCAGCGTGTACTGAGAGCACTGGGTACTGAGAGTACCGCGTACCGAGAGCACCGCGTACTGAGAGCACTGGGTACTGAGAGAACCGCATTCTGAGAACACCGTGTACGGAGTACAGCGTGTAAGGAGTGCACCGGGTACTGAGAGCACCGGGTAAGGAGAGCACCGCGTACGGAGAGCACCGGGTACTGAGAGCACTGGGTACTGAGAGCACCGCGTACTGAGAGCACCCGGTCCTGAGAGCAATGGGTATTAAGACCACCGGGTACTGAGAGCACAGTGTACTGAGAGAACCGGGTACTGAGAGAAATGGGTACTGAGAGCACCGGCTACTGATTGAACCGCGTACTGAGGGCACTGGGTAATGAGAGTACAGGGTAGTCAGAGCACTGGGTACGGAGAGCACCGGTTACTGAGAGCACTGTCTACTGAGAGCACCGGGTACTGATAGCACCGGGTAATGAGAGCACTGGGTACTGAGAGCACAACGTACTGAGAGCACCGTGTACTGAGAACACCGGGTACTGAGAGCAAGGGGTACTACGACCACCGGGTACTGAGAGTACAGTTTACTGAGAGCACCGGGTTCTGAGAGCACTGTGTACTGAGATCAGTGGGTACTGAGAGCATCGCATACTGAGAGTACCGGGTACTGAGAGCACTGGGTAATGAGTGCACTGGGTACTGAGAGTACCGCGTACGGAGATCACCGGGTACTGAGAGTACCGGGTACAGAGAGCACTGGGTACTGAGAGTACCACGTACTGAGAGCACCGGGTACTGAGAGCACCGCGTACAGAGAGCACCGGGTACTGAGAGTACCGGGTACAGAGAGCACTGGGTACTGAGAGTACCACGTACTGAGAGCACTGTGTACTGAGAGCACTGCGTACTGAGAGCACTGCGTACTGAGAGCACTGGGTACTGACAGTACAGGGTAGTGAGAGCACTGGGTACGGAGAGCACTGGGTACTGAGAGCACCGGGTAAGTACAGCACCGGGTACTGAGAGCAATGGGTACTGAGAGCATGGGGTACTGAGAGCACCGGCTACTGAGAGCACTGGGTACTGAGAGCACCTTGTACTTAGAGGAGATTGTACTGAGAGAACTGGGTACTGAGAGCGCCGGGTACTGAGAGCACTGGGTACTGAGAGCACCTTGTACTGAGAAAAGATTGCACTGAGAGCACTGGTTACTGAGAGTACCGCGTACGGAGAGCACTGCGTACTGAGATCACCGGCTACTGAGAGCAAGGGGTACTAAGAGCACCGGGGACTGAGATCAAGGGGTACTAAGAGCACCGGGCACTGAGATCACTGTGTGCTGAGAGCGCCGTGTGCTGTGAGAACTGGTTACTGAGAGCACCGCGTACTGAGAGCACTGGGTACTGAGAGCACCGTGTACTGAGATCCCAGGGTACTGAGAGCAAGGGGTACTAAGAGCACCGGGGACTGAGATCAAGGGGTACCAAGAGCACCGGGGACTGAGAGCACCGCTTACTGAGAGCACCCCGTACTGAGACCACTGGGTAATGAGAGCACCCGGTACTGAGAGCAGCGGGTACTGAGTGCAATGGGTACTAAGAGCACCGGGTACTGAGAGCACTGGGTACTAAGAGTACCATGTACTGCGACCACCGAGTACTGAGTGCACTGGGTACTGAGAGCACTGGGTACTGAGTGTACCGTGTACTGAGAGCACCGGGTACTTAGAGCACTGGGTACTGAGAGCACCGGGTACTGAGAGCAGCGTGTACTGAGAGCACTGGGTACTGAGAGTACCGCGTACCGAGAGCACCGGGTACAGAGACCATTGGGTACTGAGAGTATCGCACTCTGAGAGCAACTCTTACTGAGATCACCGGGTACTGAGAGCAGCGTATACTGAGAGCACTGGGTACTGAGAGTACCGCGTACTGAGAGCACCGCGTACTGAGAGCACTGGGTACTGAGAGAACCGCATTCTGAGAACACCGTGTACGGAGCACAGTACAGCGGTAGAGTGCATGGACTAGAGCACCGGGTAAGTAAGCGCGTAAGGAGTGCACCGGGTACTGAGAGCACCGGGTAAGGAGAGCACCGCGTACGGAGAGCACCGGGTACTGAGAGCACCGGGTACTGAGTGCAATGGGTACTAAGAGCACCGGGTACAGAGAGCACTGGGTACTGAGAGTACCGCGTACTGAGACCACAGCGTACTGAGTGCACTGGGTAGTGAGAGTACCGCGAACTGAGAGCAAAGCGTACGGAGAGCAGCGGGTACTGAGAGCACCAGGTACTGAGAGCCCCGGGTACTGAGAGCACTGAGTAATGAGAGCACTGGGTACTGAGAGCACCGCGTACTGAGATCACCGGGTACTGAAAGCAATGGGTACTAAGAGCACCAGTACTGAGAGCACTAGGTACTAAAGAGCACCGGATACTGAGAGCACTGGGTACTGAGAGCACCGCGTACTGAGAGCACTGGGTACTGACAGCACGGCGCACTGAGAGCACTGGGTACTAAGAGCACAGGGTGCTGAGAGCACCGGGTACTGAGAGCACTGGGTAATGAGAGCAGCGGGTACAGAGAGCACCGCGTACTGAGAGCACCGGGTACTGAGAGCACTGGGTAATGAGAGCACCGGGTACAGAGAGCACCGCGTACTGAGAGCACTGTGTACTATGAGCACTGGGTGCTATGAGCACCAGGTACTGAGAGCAATGCGTACTGACAGCACCGGTTACTGAGAGCACCGTGTACTGA
>NW_026902310.1:0-140986 GCF_033783945.1 Neopsephotus bourkii | reverse complement strand
AGGGGTTGTAACTAGATGATCTTAAGGTCCTTTCCATCCCTAACCATTCTAAGATTTTATGGCTGAGCTGATGGAGTGAAAACATCATGTGGATGGCAGCTTACCCATTTCGGGACTGCAAACTGATTATGCTGCTTTCATGCAAGTCTACAGATGCAGTGTCTTTCTCCTGCAGCCCTGCTTCTCACACCAGTACCAGGTAACACACCTGGTGAGACTGGGTGCACTAGCTATACCCTGCTTCTGTATGGACTGTGCCTCTCCCACAGTGGAAGGATAAACATTTCCAGCAGAAGGAGGTCCTGTCTATGGGGAAGGAAATAGCTGGAATCATGGTGGTTTTCCCACATGCTTACAGGGCTGACTTTGTCTTGTGCTTTCTCTAGGGGCTACCAAAGACATGGGGAAGATGCTGGGTGGGGATGAGGAGAAAGACCCAGATGCTGCCAAGAAAGAAGAGGAACGACAGGAAGCTCTCAGGCAACAAGAGGAAGAGAGAAAAGCCAAATATGCCAAGATGGAGGCTGAAAGAGAAGTTATGAGACAAGGGATTCGAGACAAGGTAAGGGATCTGGCTTTCAACACACACTGGGCATCTCATAATGCTCAGTGGAGAACTACAGGTTTCAGCTTTACAGCTTAATTGAAACCAGTTCCCTGAGTACCTCCATACAGACAGGTAATTTCTTCACCATACTGAACTTTCTAATCTTGTGCACTGTCCCTCGAACTCTGTCCCTTCTGTATGGGAGGTTTAAACACACCTCCCATACAGAAAAACCCTGTAAAGTTGAAATAGTTGATGATGAGGGGAGAAAAATTATTAATTTTTTCCATAATATATTAAATGCTCACATTATTTTAAATATTAGAAGCTTCTCTGTCCTTTTGAGGATGCTTTCCAAGCTTAGATTTCTGGTGTATAAGACAAGTCTTAATTCAGTGTGTTTCTGAGAGACACAGTCCAAGTATCTTTTGTATTGTTTCCAAGGCTTTCTTTGTGCTGACAGGTGACAAATCTGCTCTAGTTTTCATACCTCGGCTTCCACTACTCACAGGGAATTGATTCATCTGAAAGAAAGTTTTGCTTATCTGAGGGACTTAACTGTTGGCAAGCACTCTCTTCTGCTTGAGTTGATGGTGTTCTTGTAATGACACAATGTGTGAGAAGGAAATGAAAAAATGTGAGGACTGAGAAAAAGATTGAAATGTAGAAAACAAACCTTTACTAGAGAAATTAGCTAGATATAAGGTGGCTGACCCCATTGTTACCATACATAAGCTTTTAGTGATTGATGTGTGGAGGGAGAAGGCAGTTTTGCTGCCTCATCCTCAAGACAGGGTCAAAATTGTCTTTTTATAATAATATAGTTTTATAAAAAGAGGTCATGGAGCTCAGAGAACTTTGAAAGAAATGTGGGTAATGATTGGATGGAAATGTTTCTGACGATGAATACCTGTGTGTTGACTTGTGTCATATGACAAAGAACAATAGGAAATACCTGTAGACAGAATGAGGAAGTCCTGGTCAGTATAAGACGTGCTTCCTGTGCAGGGCCTACCACTGCACAGCTTAGAGTGCCCCAAGAAAATGTCTGGGAGAAAGCTTCAGAATCTCATTAAAGAGCTCAGGGAGGCTGTCCACAAACAAAACTGTGTCTGCATTGGGTCAAACTTCTGACACAATCTTTATGATTCACAAAGAAAGAAAGGTCAAGGATGAATTGTGATGGCATAGTGCATCTTGTAAAAAGAAATTAAGGATTGTTCAGCAAATAAAGAACTTCTGGATTACACTTCTAAAAAAACAAAAAGTACTTACAGGGAATTATCTAAGTATGACAATGCCAGAGAAAGGTATTCATATGGTCATTTAAAAGAGGGTAATGGCTACCAGGCAGACACAGAACCTCTATCTGATCAGAACTTGTTGTTTCATAATGTATGAGTAAGTATCTAGAATAATAGATAAATATAAAAATATCAATGTGTGCAGTATATGTTCAATGTAAGTTTATAAGTTGAACTGTTTCTAAGCAATAACAAAGGTCTGCATTAAAAATGAGGGGTGAAAAAAAGAGTAATTTCTGGGTTGCAGGAAGATGGCCTGATGTCCTGTTTTCACTGGTCACTGTCTCTTCTGGTGGATCACTGAAGGGTTCCCAGAAGAAGATGAAGCTTTCTTTCTGTTGGGCAAACTGCTGTAAAAGCATTTAAAAAATCTGGGATGCGCTCTGTTACAAATCCAAGGTGATCCATACCAGAATTCACAACTTCATGTGTAAGATGCACATAGCCTGAGCTTAGATGAAACATGCAGCCAATGGGGATTTCACTGGGATACTGTCAGCTATCTTGATTTTGCTGAGTCAGGCTAAGTACTGAGTGGTGAAGGCTCTTGAAAATGGATTGACTCTTGAGCCATATGGCAACTGGCTGGCTGTGAAGAGGGAATAAACAGGGATACTCGCAGCAATTTTATTTCACCTCATTGAAATCTCTGGATTGGAACAGGCATTGAAAGCTTTTTTAGTGATGTGGTGGGTAATTTTTGAGATTATCAACAGGAATTCCTGTTTTGGGGAGTGCACCTGCATTGCAAAAACACTGCTTAGTTTCCCATGGTTCTCTTTCTCTTGGGGATAATCCCAGGTAGCATGCATTTGAAAGATGAAGTTGCTTTCTTCAGCATTAGAAAAGATGGATAAAGACATAGAAAGGAGCTCTATTGGGTTTTAAAGACTTTTTTAATTTTATTTTTTTTTAATTTTGAGAGATCTGTGAAAGAAGGCAATTACTTTGTCCTGACAAAAAGGTGGATTTGAAGATACACAAGACTCTGTCTCCAAGTACTGGTGGCTAGAAATGTGAAACAAATGTTGAAATAATAGAAAAAAGGGCTAGATTATTTCCTCCATTACTTGTCTATTTAAAGATTACCTTAATTTCTCCACCAACTCCTGTAAAAATAGAAATATAGGGAAGGAGAAAACTGAAAAAGAGATTCTGTCTGGTATCTGTGCACATAGTTAGCACATGCTAACTTCAGGTTTTAAATCCAGTGTGTTAAATCGAGATAAGTATTTCCCTAGCCCAGCATGGCAGCTTGGCACAGAAATTACTTTGGAAAAGGGTAGAATGAATTTAACTAGGGTTGTTTAGTCTGGAGAAGAGAAGGCTCAGGAGGGACCTTACCGCTGTCTACAACTACCTGAAAAGAGGATGGAGCCAGGAGCTGGCTGGTCTCTTCTCACAAGGAGCAAGTGATACGATGAGAGGAAATGGCTACAAGCTGTGTCGGGGAGGTTTAGACTGGATGTTAGGGACAATTTCTTCCCCAAAAGAGTGGTCAGGCATTGGAACAGGCTGCCCAGGGCAGTGGTGGAATCACAGTCCCTGGAAGTGTTCACACACTGTGTAGATGGGCCCTTAGTGGTGGCCTTGGCAGTGCTGGAGCAACGGTTGGACATGGTGATTTTAAAGGTCTTTTCCAACCTGGTTGATTCTGTGATTCTATGAATTATACAACAATCTTTTTTTTTTCCTTTTTCATTTGTAAATGAATTTTTAAGGATGACATTTGGACATGACACTTTGAAATATATGGACCAGCTCCTACCCAATAATAAAGTCCAGCATCTGATACTGAAAATGGACTGAAAGTATAACTGGTGTGTACTCCAGCTTCCTTCTACCTCCAGATGCATATATGCAGCTTGCTTTCTGAGCTGATCTGGGCTCGGGATCTCAACACTCCTGCCAAGAATCCTTCAGTGCCCTTCTGCCTGGTAGGACAGGTATTGTTGCTAGCATCCTGGTGGTGAGGTTGTGGATAGCTAGTATCTGTTACCTTAATAATACTATCAGCTCAACATCTAGAGCAACCACCAGTGCAGTCTCCAGTGCTCCTAGGGGAAATACTGCCTTCTATAAACAGATGACCTTGTTTGTGTTATGTACCTGCACACCTCAGCAGCAAAAGCTAACTGCTTCCTTCATGTAATGATCCATGATTACTTATTTACATGATTAATTTTTTCCATCAGTGTGACAGAGCCAAGGCCTAAAAGAACCCTAGTACATGCTCTGTAATTAACACTCTACCCATCTTGGCTGCTAGTGAAACAATGCCTGTAGTTTGGCTTCTTGGAAATCTTACACATGCTTTAGAGAGTCAGCATTGCTCAGCCTAGGCTGAAAAGTACCAAGAACTCAAGGCTGTCTTTACAAAGGTGGGTTTCAACCAAAAAGGATGTTAGCATGGTCCTCTCTCCAAATGTCTTGGCTTCAAGACAGAATTCAGGTTTGGATTTAGGCCATACTTGAGATGGAGCATGAACTGCTTCAGTAGGTACTGTATACTCAGCTCTCAAAGTAAAAGAGGAAAGTGTCTCTGGCCCATCGTGTCTTTGACCAGCCTTACGTGTTGTGAGGAATAAAGCAAAAGTTTACTTCTACTAATAAGGATTCCTGCCCTCCAAGTTGAGCATGAAATCTGCATGAGAAGTATGGAAAGATGTCAAACGGAAAATTCAAGTGCTGGAAGAATTAAGGTTGTTTCTACAATTGTAACTGACACTGTTGTGTGCTGTGTAAAGATTGTGGCACAGTGCTTAATTATATGGTCATACGTTTATGCTTCCAGGAACTTCAGCTCTCCCATTGCACAAAAGGAGGTCAACTGTTTCCTTAATAAGCAGATATTCAGTATTTCATCTCTGCCATGCCTTAAAATGTTGTTCTCAAGCTCATTTATTATGCAGTATCAAAATTCTGATGGTAAAATAATGAATTCCCTCATTTGAGAGATTAATTCTTTGCTGCTATTATTGAAATGCTTTCACTTAACATAGGTGATGAGCTCATCCTAAGCATGATTTCTTGTGAGATTTATCTTGGTGGGGTACAAAGGGTCTTGTTGATTTTCTCCTGTTTACAAAGTACAAAGGCAGAAGGGTCATTATGTGACTGAAGCCTTGAGGGCAGAAAAATGTTAACATCTTGTTGCATCAGTGAGCATGTATGGCACAGTAAAAGATGCTCAGGACTTCCTTATCCCTTTGCTGGCAATAAGGAAATAGTGAAGTCTGGTGTTTGATGTTTGCTCCTGCATGCAGCATATCACACTGCGGGAGAATGTGCAGTCCTTGTTCTCTTAAAGTGTGAGTCCTTCTGCCTCTCGATGTGTGCCATTATTTTTTCCCATTTTTCTTATGGGGCCTTTAAAAGCTTTCAAATATGGTTGGGCAGTAAGAGTCTCTGAAGCATCTGGAATTTTCCAGGGAAACTGTGAAAGCTATTCAGTTCTTTATAGGTATTTAAGACATGTAATTTCCAGGTCTTTCACTGTTTAAAGAAGGTGCTACTGGAACTTACTTCTAGAAAAGTGAGAGCATTTGGGTAGCTGGCACTGGGAGATGTCCTAGGTTAAACCTGTGCTTTTCCCAGTAGGAAAAAGTTTTCATAATGATACATTTTTCTTTTTTTATTATTTTTTATTTTTTATATCTGATGGCTGAACTCACTTTTGGCACTAAACCACTCAGACAAGAAAGCAATCAGGATTTATAGCTGTAGTCCTAGATCCTTATGTGAGATAATCAACATGCAACATGAATTAATTATTTACTGTTCATATATCATTTGCATATTTTTATATATAATTGGTGCATAGCTGTGAAAATCCTGTCTAAAGGCAGGAAAAATACCAGAATGTGAATTGACTCTGTTTCACAGCAATATCAGACCTTTGAAACTAAGCTTCAAGCTCAGGAGTGCAAACTTAACTTTGGTAAAACTTTGTTGATGTAAAAACAGCTTCACACTGTTAGCAAAACTCTTTGGTGTTACTGCATCTATGGGATGTTTCATTTGTGTCTTAACTTCAGATGCAGATATTACCAAGGGCTTTAAAAACTCCTGTACAAAGGAATAAATTTTCACTGCCTTAATAAATGTAATTTTGAACATGCAGCCTTCCTTGTGAGGAAGAAATATATATAGTACATTTTTACTGGAGACATATCAGCAACTGAAAAAAAGTGCAAAAATTGTATTTGTATTCTTTGCATGTCAAAACAAAAGATTTTCCTCAGCAACAAATCATGTTCTGTAATTCAAATGACAGGATTAATATCTCAGTGAACAGAAGCATTCTGTCTGGTCTCTTCCCTTCTTAATCATTGATAATAAACCAGTGATGTGTATTTATGTTTAGCACTTGTAATAAAATGGACCTGTGGCTACTGTTCAGTGTGTGGACCTTAAAATGGATTTTCAGGGACTAAAATGTATGCATTGCACAGATGAAGAGGTATCAATTAACATGACTCCTCTGCTTCCACAGTGTCTTTTGGAAATTCAGGATAAAAAAAAAATTAATTAAATAAATAAATAAATCCTTAAATACTTCCTTTATTTTTTTCAGTGAAGAAAAAATTTATGCTGTAGAATAAGGAATGTTTACAACTGGGTCACAGGCCTTCTGGCTATTAGAAAGCATTAGGCCTGGCTATGACCTTCCTGGTATGAGGCTTTGCAAGTTGGAGATAAGATTGTGCCTTCCAAGAAGTGAGCTCTGGAGTAGGTGGGAGCAGTCATGGTACCAGTGATGATGACACAGAGAAAAATACACTCTTTGTAGCAATTAAATCATAGTCTGTTCTGGGTGAAGAACGCTGCAAAGGCACTGTCTTGTGGTGTTTACTGTGCTCCAGACAATCAATTCACTGGTTATTGAGCACAGTGGAACCTGGAGTAATCATTGCAGCAGGTCCAGAGGAGGGCAATGAGGATAATCAGGGGACTTGAACACCCCTCATATGAAGACAGGCTGAGAAAATTGGAGCTGTTCAGCCTGGAGAAGAGAAGGCTGCGTGAAGATCTCATAGCAGCCTTTCAGGATCTGAAGGGGGCCTACAAGCATGCAGGGATTGTAGCGGTAGGGTAATGGGTTTAAACTTAAACAGAGGAGATTTAGGTGAGATGTATGGAAGAAGTTCTTTACTGTGAGGGTGGTGAGGCACTGGAATGTGTTGGGCAAGCAAGCTGTGAATGCTTCATCCCTGGCAGGGTTCAAGGCCAGTTTGGATGAGGCTTAGAGCAACATGGTCTAGTGGAAGGTGTTCCTGCATGTGGCAGGAGGGGTGGAAGTAGTTGATTTAAGGTTCTTCCCAACCCGAATCATTCTATGATTCTATGATTCTAAGCCCAATCAGAGTTGGAAGAAGGAAAGGACATTTGCTGGGTGATTGAGAGCACCATAGCCACAGATCATGATCATGCTGATATTTGGGGACATTCAAATGTGTAAAGTGATTTGACCTGGACTAGACTTCTGACCTTCTGCCAGAACTTGTTACCCAAACCAGTTGTATGCAAGGATGTCTTGGACTGGCCTGTGTTGCCTTTCATCTGGATTCTTGAATTTCCAGAACAGTTTTCTTGATAGTTTAGAGAACAGTTATTTAGCATCAAACTTGTTTCCGGACTACAGCACTTCGAGGTTTTACTAGATCACCCACTTCTCTAACACTTTCAACCTTTGAAAATTCCAGCCATATATAATTTTCTGCTTTGTATATCAAAGAAGTCCCCTTGTCTGTGAGGCAGTGACTGTCTTTTGTAAAAAGGTGAACAAACTGGTCCCCTCCAGTAAAATGAAGCACAACTAGAAAGACAAAGGTTAACAAAGATAGATGGGTATGCCTAAGCACAGCAGTGTCTCTTGGGAGTTTAGAGACAGAATGGTGCCTTCTCCGATGTGCTTTTCAGCATGAAACAGGGATCAATGTACCTGCTAAGGACCTCCAAAGCCATACTTAGCCACAGTCATCTTCAGAGTGATTTTAGGGAATCTTTCTACCTAACCTCTGTAGTTTCATCTTTATATTCTCTCAGAAATCCCAGGAAATGCAACATATCTTGGTCTTTGTGAATCCAGCCACCTACATGTACAAAATTCTCTATATGGTCTAATAAAAGTATGTGTGTGCCAGGTCTTATTTCTTAACATTAAACTAACAGAACTTCCCTGATGGGACAAGTTGTGTGGATTCCTTTCTGCTCTGTAGCTTTCAGCAATTTTCAAGTTTAGAAAAGGGAGGCACCATTACCAAACCATTGGAGCTCAGAAGCAAGCTGACATCTTTTTCATCTGCTCCATGATAGTTAAAGGTTCAGTTATTTAGCAGAACTCAGCAGGATCAGTTTCCAGCCTCTGATTTTCCCACTAATATCTTTTGGGGCTCATTAGTCATCTTCTTTCCGCAGCTCTGCCTTGCTCTAACTTCGTTTCTATTTTTCATGCTAATCCAGATCTATACCAGTAGATGTCACTTTGGATACTCACTATCGAGATCCCACTGGGTGATGCTTCTAGAGTTACTGAAATGTCTCCTCAAGTGCAGAATTTTTTACTGTTACGCACTGGCTAGGGCACCTTGTAGAGTCATTCAGCTGAAATCCTCACTTCAATAACTTTTGTTCTGCTGAACTGGCTGGCAAAACTTGTGTACGTTGCTGTCATGGTGCTGAGCAGATTCACCCACTCAGCACTTTACGTAAAATAAATAGAAGCAAATAACATACAGATTAGTGTTGGAGTTCAGCTATGAAGGACATCTGAATAGTATCTCATGCCTTCCTGGCTGTGACTTATCAAAACTCAAAGCATTTGTCTCACCTACTTGGAAAGACAAGAAATGTGAACGCCAACAAACGCTCTTTTTTTCAAGTTCTCTTCCAGTACCATTGCAACGGGGAATCTGTGTCTGAATAACCAGACATTGCTGGTGCTGTTCTACTACCTCACAGACTAAGCTGCATTTCTGTCCCTCAGACCAGAGTGCGACGTTGCCAGAAGATCTGTTTGGAAACTAATATGCAACAATTTTAATTGACTTATTATTCTAGTCTCATAATAGGGAACTCTTCAGGACAGCCCTCTCTCACCCCATCAGTTACTTATTTATGTTACCACCCAGAGGATAAGAAAGGTGAGAAGGCAACAACTATTTGTAATTTATTGTCTGATCACACAGTGCACACTCCCTTTCCCTCTCTCTCTCTCTGTTTTGTTTGTACTTTGCTGTTTCTGAAGCTATCCTTTTTTTTCAGAGCTAGGATAGACTGATTACATTGCAGAGCAAGAATGTGTCATCTAGGAACCACTGCTTTATTGCTACAGAACATCATTATTATACGAAAACAAGCATGTACACACAGAGAAATGTATGTTGAGAAAGTCTGAATAGATTTTATTTATTCAGACTTTTTTTTTTCATTGCATGTAGGAGAATATTAATGCAAAGGGAATGTCTGCATCACAGACAAAGCCCTACTTCATTCCAGTTTTGGTGTCAGTGTGCATTCACTTGACACCATGAGCAGTCCACAGCTAGAGGAAGTCCATGAGAGACCTCATGGAAGAAGCTACCCAAAGAAGTTGGTGGCTGCCCCATCCCTGTCAGTGCTCAAGATCAGGTTGGACAGGGCTTGGAGCAACCTGGTCTAGTGGAAGGTATCCCTGCCTGAGGCAGGGGGTTGGAACTAGATGAGCTTTAAGGTCCTTTCCAACCCAATCCATTCTAGGATTCTATGAAAATAAATTCTATGTTAAATATATAATTTAATTAATGTTTTTATTATTATTACATTTTACTTAGCATTACTGCTTGTGATTTACAGGTGGAGAAATTGAGCAGTTTGCCCCAAATCATGCAATGGTTGAGTAAGAAACTGATTTCCTGAGCTGGAGGCCTAGGGATAATCTAATCTTTGTGTAAATGGGGTTTCTCCCAGAAACCTCCACAGGGAGCAGTCCATAACAGAAGTTTAGGACTTAGAAGCTAAGAACATCCCAGAGCCTGTATGAATCACGTCCCCATTGCTACCGGTCTCCAGAAGTGGCTACCATGCCAACAGTCTTCCATTTGGAATTACTTTAAGTAGTAGAGGCAAAATCAAATGGACTAATTTCTTGGCTAAATCCCAACAAAGACATGAATGCCCCTAGTTGCATTGAGTGGCAGAAGAGCTTATTTGCTGCTTTGCTGTTTTGAGGAATACAACTTTCTTTCCTTGTTGGAAAAACCCCTCAGTCAGGATGGTATAAAATTTGGCCAAGTGGCTGAAGGATCTCTGAGTTTTTTCTAACACATTGTCTCTAAATCTCTCGATTCACCTCATCTTTCAAGGTAGACAGTTCTGTCCTGGATCATGCTGCTGGTGTCAGCCCCGAAACGCAGAGAGTGACATTAAACTAAAGGAGAAAGTACTGTTGCATGTAATATGTACAGTTTCACAATTTTGTCATCTAACAATTTCTTTTCCCCCTAGATTAACAATCACAAATGTGGGGGAGAGCTCGTACAGTTGTTGCTTGTTTTTTATGTTAAACCAATTCAAGGACTGTGAGGGTCACCAAACAGTATTTGAAGGTCTGTTCCTTTTTTTGCTGCAGCCAAAGAGCCCCATTACTACTTAAAATCAGGCATTAGCCACATTATATCTTTTATATTGGTGGTTTGTTATCTGAATATTGGATGATCAGATAACTTACCAGCAATTAATGAGACCAGTGGAGCCTGCTTAAGAATGCAGCCAGGTGTCTTCATGGCTCAGCTCATCATTCTTTCCTCCTAAGAGTCATCAGAGCCAGGCTCTGCCTTTGAAATGCTGCTGCTTCCTTAAAGCAAGATGTGACTTTGTGTCAGTCTCACTATGAAGCTCTGCATCTGTTCTGACATTGCTTTCAGTTTCATCAGCTGGGATTTAAGACTGTCAGGGAGAACTAGTCACCCCACCTAGCTGAAAGAAGAGCTGATAAGAGGCCAGATCTGACTTCATGCATTGGACAGGGTGATGAAGTTTGGGGTGTGCTTTGCTTGTGGTAGTTGTGTGACTTTTCCCTCTTGTGTGTCTCTATTCCCCATGTATGCTTGTTGCATACAGTTAAGCTGGGAAAAGAGTGGAGGGTTTGCATGGTCCACTCCTAGTAAGTGCCAAGTTTTTGTGATGTTTTGGTATTTCTCATGAATCCCTGGTGGCTGACAGGTGGGTAGTGCTAAGAACATTCATTTCTTTTCTCAGATGACTGGTTTATATCACTGAAGATGTTACAGGTAAAACCTGCCAGTTTAAATTGTAAACCTGGCCAGCAAAGGTAGGAGTGGCAGAACCGTATTGCAGAGGATCAGCTTCAATATGTCTGTGTGCTTAGTCCAGCTACAGGCTAGAAAATTTTCACTTGCTTTCTTCATGTTTTCTTTGCTCTGATGTTGTAATAACAGATTTCCATGCACTGTAATTTGCAGCAGGTATGAGGTTGATTTAGTGGGGAAGAAGCTAGTAAACTGCCTTCGATGGGGTGAAGGATAGTACCTTCACTTTCTGCAGTCAACAAATGAGAAGATTATTCTGTCCCTGCCCACTTTCAGTTAGTTTCATATAGCATGGGGGGTTTTAGCTCTAGATGGGGTTCAAATCTGTGGCTTGAATTCTGATCTGCAGTTGAGTTTTAGGAGAGCAAAGCTTCTAAGATATTCTTCAATCCATACCTCATTGCTACTACTACAGCTCTTCTTCACAGTCGTTTTGCTCCTTGCCAGCTCTGACAGGGGAAGTGAATGAGAAGATTTAAAGCAGAAACATAGAATTTTTTTTTTTTTTTTTGCGGAATGCTCAGATCTTCAGAAAGCTTTGGACACAGTGCAGATCCTTCTGGAAATCTGAGAGAACAGTTTCTTGACTTTACACAAAGCCCTGTCAGTCTTGTGATGTTTAACAAAGCAGGCTTAATTTAGTTAACCCCTGAAAGTGTGACAGTGCTTTTAAGTCAGGAAATAAAACACCAATGCCTTCTGTGCATGTGCCAGGTAGTCTTCCAGCCTTTGCAAGTCTGTCTTTTCTAATTTAAAGAGCCAGCTCTGACTCCTAACTATGCTGTCTCTTCTGATAGAGGAGACAATAACCTGTATAAGCTCTTGGAATAGTCTCGGTCTTGATGGGTGGTTTTGCTCTTTTTTTTCTCTCTTTCTCCCATCTTGAGAAAGGAAACAGATTCCAGAGGAGGAACTGAGGATCACAGATCAAATTAAGAGCCACATGGGAAGCTTTAGATCGAATTCTTGCTGAGGAAGTCTGACTTGGACAGTGAGAATACTGCTGATTTATGTCTCTAAAGGTGTTTGAAAAGATATCATCTGATCCTCAAACCAATGTTTTTCAATGTAGGGGAAGGATGAGGCTGTGTTCTTACAGCCTCATTATTTCTTACAGGCTGTTGCAAAAGAAAGTAATTTGCTGTGAGGGTGATGAGGCACCGAAACAAGTTGCTCAGGGAAGCTGTGAATGTTCCATCCCTGTCAGTGTTCAAGGCTAGGTTGGATGGGTCTTGAACCTGGTCTAGCGGAAGCTGTCCCTGCCTGTTCCAGGGGACTTGAACTAGATGAGTTTTAAGGTCCCTTCTGACTTAAACCAGTCTGTAATTCTATGATTCTATAATGTGCTGTTAAATTTCAATGTATGGTGAAAGAATTTGTTCCTCTTCTAGGAGATTTTCTAAGGAAGGGTGATCTGCAAACAAAAACAAATAGAAAAACACTGGTCTGCTTTTAGATGAACAGTCACTCTTCTGTCATTCAGACTGAGTACTGGGCAAGAGGTTTAAGCTGATTCTGTGGTGCCATATGACAGGTGTGTATTTGGAGGTTGGAGGGAGGTAGGGGGTGCTTCAGGACTCACTTTGGATATGCAGTGGGAGAATCTCAACTGAAAAACTTCCAGCCTATGACCAAAGATAGGGATATCACTGTTCCTGCAGGGCATCTGACATGGTGAGAGAAAGGACAGGAATCTGACTGGCTCAGAACTCCTCTGGAGTGTCCTTCTCCTGAGAGGTGTGCATAGTTCCTATTTTAAGATTTCATTTTCTGAGAGATTTAGCACTCCGCCTTGTTTGACAGGCTCAGTGAGTGTCAAAGTGAAAGGCCTGTCACTTATACCAGTCACAATCTGCCTCTCACTCTAAGAGTGTCACATTAGCATCTGTGTAAAAGGTACTCTGCACCGTCCAGAGGCTGGGCTCACAGGTCTGTTCACTGGAATTTTTGGCAAGAATCTCTGACTGAATCTGGTTGACAAAAGCAGTCATAGGTTATGGGAGAACTCAACACACCAGCATTTTTCTCTTCCGCCCTTCTGGCTGTTCACTTGTGCTGTTAACATGAAATGGTCAGTTCATGTCCCCAGCACTTTTATCCCTGCTTGCCTCACAAATGCCAAAAAACCCCAAAAAGCACCAAAACAAAAAACCAACCAACCAACCAACCAAAACAAACCAATAAACAAAAAAACCCCAGAAACAAAACCACAACATTAAAATAAACAAGACTGTGTTCTTCTCCTTCCACTGACTGGCCCTGGGTTTTCAAATGGCAGCTTCTTCCTGCAAAATGCATCTACTTCTCAAGAGCAAACCTGTGATCTTTGACTACTGAGAGCAATTAGAGAGGCATCAGGCTTCCTTCCTCAGGAAGGAAGACAGGGTGTTTTGTCTTAGAGATTCAGCACTCCCACATGGTGTCAAAAATAGGAACTGACCTGCTTTAAATCCTTCTGTCTTCTTTTCAGTTTAATGATCCACATGAACACATGAATGTTGGAGGTATCACATGACAGGTAACAAGAGCAAATATCCAACAGTAACATAGCCTTTGAACCCCTTAAAATAATTTAAATCTGCTTAACAGAGGTATCTAATCATACCCTTGATAAAACTTATTCAGTGAAAGGTTTTAGGCGCAGTGACATTATATATTTTAAGAAGTTTTACTAAGCTCCTCCTTGCCTGTTTCTACAACATGTATCCTGGCAAATGTCTTCACAACAGAGCGGTGTAAATAAGAGCACTGGCATAAACACAAGAGAGATTAGTTGCCTGCTTTTAGTAAGCATGCCCAGAAATTTAAAAGGTGTACTTCAGTCTTAATAAAATGATTTATTTGACTGACATGGACTGTTTTCCTCTAGTGGCCTGAAGTTGTTTAGAAATAAATTACAGGTTTTTGTTTGAAAACTAAATACATAAATTCATCAGTTTCTCCTGAACCTGATGTGAAATGGAGTAGAGCAATCAGCTATTGATTTACTGAGGTGGAGGGCAATTCAGGTACAGGGAAATGGCAAGGCACTTTCTGTCCTGATACCACCAAACAGCATGAAATTCATTCCCACACCTCATGCATATACCCTGCAGGCTTTTAACACAAAGTATAACTCTGCTTTTTTAGGAGGATCTCTTTATGTTTGCTCAGTGATGACTCAGAAACAAAATTCTAAGGCCTTCATTGTTGTGCAAATGTAACTTTGTACATGAATCTGTCAAAGAAGCCTGAAATAAAAGGTTCAAAGACAGGTAAGCACAGCTTGGAAGGAGTTTGGTAGGAATGTCCCAGGACAAAACTAGGCACTTCTAGTACAGTTATCTTGAAACAGTGCTGCACAGGTCTTGTCCCCCCCGTCTTTCGTAATCAGAGCATCATTATTGTGAAGTAAGGCAGTTGCTTAAAAGATACTAAAAATGTCACAGCTCCTGTAATTAAAATCAAACCTGAAAGCTCTGAAGTGTTGACTAAGTGGAATAATAGTTATTAAAGCACCTAGTCTTGCTAGGAGATGCCAGGTCTCTCTGGCTTTACTGTACTCAAAGGAACACTGAAGAGTTTAATAGTATGAATGGCAAATCAAACTGAAAGCTGCACAGTGGGATGCCTGTGGAAACAGACGGATTTATAACTTGGTGCAGAGCTATCAAAAGGCTACACTGGATTGATTTATCATTATTTTGATTAATAAAACACAACACTGCCTTTACAAGTCTGGTTAAATCAGGTAATTTATGCACTTCCTAGTGATTGCGCTTTTAAACACAGCTCCCTTCCTATATAAAGTTCCAGTCCTGCAAGCAATATAGTCCTGAACACTGTGGGTAAATTTTGATGGTTCCTGGCTAAAAAATGGAGAACTTAAAGGAAAGAAACTAACTTGTAGTTACGGGTAGTGCTTGGAAAAATTCCGCCATCGCAATGGCTTTATGGTCTGCAAAACACACTAAGTACCACCCCAGGAAGCAACCTCATGTTTTCTAAAGCAGAAATTATATCATTGCTTTTGTTACAGGGTGAAAAAGGTGAAGTAAGAATAGGAATAAATTCACCTCTAGTGTAGTCTGGAGAAAAGGATTTTAATCTCAAGAAGCAGCCTGCCTTCTATTTCTAGCAATTGCCTGAGATAGGGCTAGAAGAAAGATGGTTCATCTGGTCTTCACAGCCCTGCATGGGAAAGGCAGCATGCACTTTGTGTCAGTGTGATCCCTGTCCTGAGGACACTGGCATACAGATACGCTGAAGTGAAATGAAAACCAGATGCATGCAGAGGATGTGGTGTGTGTTAGGTATCTAGGCAGGCGGCAGGGCCTGAGTCACAGACTGCTCGGTGATTTCCTCCATGCTGCCTGAAAAACTGGTTTATGATCCTGCAGGTCCTTGTCTGGATCCTTAGCCAGACAGAACATTTTAGGAGGATGATACCACAGCTAAAAGAAAAGTACCCTGTGACAGAGAAGTGTTGTTAATGTTTCTGCTGTAGATTGCTATCCTAATGATGACAGCAGAACTTAAATTTGACGTGCTTTATATCTCTTCTTATACACTATTCATTTCAGGAGCCACCCCACTGTGAAGACCATCGCAGGGCAACAACAAGAATAGGTACAAGCTTCTTTTGAGTCCATGCCCCTTTTTGAATTTGGGTTCTATATCACCTTCTGCCTCCCACCCTCAGAGCAAAAAAATAAAAACCAGAAACTAAGTTAATTAAATATCACAGTAGGTTGCTAGTTATAACTTAAACAAGATAATACATGCATGGACTTTTTTCCACTTAAAAAAAAAAACCACAAAAAACCCAAAACAACAAAACGAAACAAAACAAAATACAAGCCACAAAATATTAGCTACAAATTAAAATACCTGACAATTTTATTTAGAACTGCAGAGAAATGTCCTACAGTATTTAATTTGTTTAAATGCAGATTTACAGATAACTACAGGAACAATGGTATTGTTATGCTAATCACAACATTTTTCATCTTTTTTATTAAAGGCTGATTTTTTCTTTTCTTTTGCTTCTGTAAGAGCTGGTGTGCTCTGATTCTTTGTTCTCAACCAATGGAATAATTTTAATGGAAAGCAAGGAGGTTTTGCCATGGATATTGCACAAGTAGGAGGCTTTGCAGTGTTTTCTGTATGGACAGTTTAACTTGTTTTGTTTGTGTATGTGTGCATGGGATGGTTGTTTCTGATTTATCTGATAGTACATACCAGCCTCTCTACTCCATGACTGCTTTTCACATATCCTGTAGGTATTTTTTCTTCCTTGAAACTATAACTAAATGTCAAATGTCAGAAACTGATACTGTATACAGTATCTTCTTACATTGTTAGAAATATTTACCATATATGGAGCTGACAGTATTTCCTCTGTTGACTCCTAGTCATTTAGTCATAGCTTAAACTTCGCGTAATTCATGTCATTAACTGATGCAAATTAAAGGACCAAAATACAAAACAGAGGATTTAAAAGCATTCTGTCCATTAAAAAAAAAAGGAATTAAAATGTGTGGACAAATGGTAGTAGATCTTTGCAAGTTGTGCAGCTGCCAGTCACTCCTAGTCCTTGGCATCATTCTGGACAGCAGGCTTGTGTCTGACATGGTCTGCAGGAGTGGAATGCTATTGATAGAGCTTTAATACAACAGAGGCTTTGGTGATGCATCTCAGCCTTACAACCTGAGATGTAAAGTACCCTACAGCTGTGCTCCACACCATGATACCATGGTCTCCTTTACTCCATGTAAAGTCAGGAGCATGAGCTTTTTCCATGACTGTGCAGTCTCCTGGCTGCTTGTGGGTAGCTCCTGGCTCTGCTTTGCCCTCTGCATACAAACCAGTTCTCTGCCAAACAGCTTTGTCCTCGATTAGCTAGAATATGCCCACCCTGCTTGGCCACTGCCCTGGGCTCTATACACACATATGTCCACCATGCTCTGGCACCAGGAAGCAGCTTGGACAACACGCCACTGCCTTGCTGTGCCTGTGGTCCAGAATCTAGGGACAAAAGTGTTCTCTGGATGGCGGACCCCAAAGAGTAATGGTGAATGATGTCACATCTAGTTGGCAGCTGGTCACTAGCGGTGTCCCGCAGGGCTTGGTACTGGGGCCAGTGTTGTTCAAGATCATTCAGATCTTTATTGACAACCTGGATGAGGGGATCAAGGGCACCCTCAATAGATTTGTGGATTATACAAAGTTGGGCAGAGTGTTGATCTATGGGAGGTCATAAAGGCTCTGCAGAGGGATCTGGACAGGCTAGATCTATGAGCCAAGGCCAATGTTATGAGGCACAACAAGAGAAAGTGCCAGATCCTGCACTTGGGCCATAGCAAACCTGTGCAATGCTCCAGGCTTGGGGAAGAGTGGCTGGAAAACTGCTCAGCAGAAAAGGACCTAGGGGTGCTGATTGATGGAGCTGAACATGAGCCAGATTGTCCCCAGGCAGAAGGCCAATGGCTTCTTGGCCTGTATCAGCAATAGTGTGGCCAGCAGGACCAGGGCAGTGATCAACCCCCTGTACTGAGCACTGGTGAGGTCACACCTCAAATCCTGTGTTCAGTTCTGGGCCTCTCACTACAAGAGAGTCATTGAGGTGCTGGAGCAGGTCCAGAAAAGGAGCAATGGAGCTGGTGAAGGGCCTGGAGCACAAGTGGGATGAGGAATGGCTGAGGGAACTGGAGGTGTTTAGTCTGAAGAAGAGAGGGCTCAGGGGGACCTTATCGCTCTCTACAACTGCCTGAAAGGAGGATGGAGCCAGGAGGTGGCTGGTCTCTTCTCCCAAGGAACAAACAATAGGACAAGAGGAAACAGCCTCAAGCTGTGGCAGGGGATGTTTATACTGGATATTAGAAACTATTTCTTCTCCAAAAGGGTGGTCAGGCATTGGAACAGGCTGCCTCCAGTCCCTGGAAGTGTTCAAACACCTTCGGTGACATGGTTTAGTGGTAGACTTGGCAGTGCTGGAGCAATGGCTGGACTTGATGATCTTATTGGTTTTTTCCAGCCCAGCTGATTCTGTGATTCTATGAGTCCATTTTTCTACTAGTGGGTAGAGAGTCTGTAAGGTTAAACCCTGGTTAGCCCTTCCTTGATACCATGTGTGGAATTCCAGACACCTCCTTGGATGTGGCAAGTTATTTGTGCTTTCTGAGTCACCTCTGAGGCAAATGATCTCAAATGCTTCTGAACCAGTACTTTCATACTTCCCATACAAGATGGGCTGTAAATTGGTGTCTCCTATTGCTATTTATTTTACAAGACAGAACTGCTCAGCCAGCTCTTTGACTATCTAAAATACTTACCTAGAAAGAGTAGAAAAAAATCTTTTTTATGGGACACTTCAACTCAAATGGATTTTGTCACATAGCTCCTGCCAATAGGGAAGGCATCCCTGGAAATATTTTTCCTAGCTCAAGAGGTATTGCTTTCATGGAGAATTTTATAGTAGGCCTTGTGTTGACAGATAAGTAGATATCAATCTCAATACTTACGGGTGGATGATTTTCAGATGCAACTGATCATGGCATGAATATGTTTGCAAAAGTAAATTTAAAAAAGCAGATAACCACTATTTGTTACTTCTGCTGAGTGGCTTTAGAAATCTCAAAACAGTAATGGGCTAAATGAGCTAGAAGATCATATTTAAACAGGAAAACACAATAATCTGAAACTGCTGAAGAAGTTGTATCCTGTGCATGCCCGTATTGTACAAAACACCTTGATAGTCTTGGAGGTAGTAAAAATCAGAATTAGAAACAGAAAACACATTGGAATGAAGAAAATATGGAAGAATAATACAACCAAGGTGATGAAAAGCACCAGAATTTATACAGAAAGAAAAAGAGCAGAAGCAGAACTTCAAAACTGGCAGGATAAAGGCAATAAAATTATAGAATCGTAGACTCTCAAAGTGGTTTGGGTGAGAAGGAACCTTAAAGCTGCTTCAGTTCCAACACCCCTGCCATGGGCCGGGACACCTTCCACTCGACCAGGTTGCTCCAAGCCCCGTCCAACCTGGCCTTGAACACTGCCAGGGATGGGGCAACCACAGCTTCCCTGGACACCAAATGTGCACTAAGAAAGAATACTTCCAAGAGCACTGATCTTCTATTAAATGAATTCTGCACAACTGTTAATGACACTGGGTTTTTTTTTTTCTGTGTACAAGAGACACAAAAAATGCATATGAGATGAAAATTTTAAAACATCATTTACAGCTAAAGATGATATTAAATAACAGCTCTGATGTGAAAAGAGCAAACTTTGATGACCTATGGTGTGGATACTACAGATCACACCAGTTAGGAGCGTACATCAGAAAAGAAAAACAGCTAAGGTAATACCAATAAGATTGAACTGATTCTTGCGTACAGTTAGAAGTTTGGTTCATATTGTAACAGGACATTCTTAGGCTTGACATGACATCATTTCTGAGTTGCTAGTCGTAAATACGTATATAAATGGATTAAGGTTTTGCAAACAGAATGCTTGTCAAATAGGTAACTTCTAAGTCTCCTGAATGATTAGTCCCTGGCCCTAGACCTAGAGAATATTTTCATTAAGAAGACAAAGACAGATATGTATAGAAAGAACAGGAAATCTATTACCTTTTCTGCTGGCCAGATTAAGATCAAGAAATAGCATGTCATGAAAAAATCACCTGAATTGTCACGTTTCAATAACAATGCTCTGGGGAGGAGAGTTCATTTCAGCCATCAAGCCTGTGGTTCAGTGATGAAAATAGGGGCAAATCCAGTTCTTTCAAAAATAACAGCTTTACTCAGAACTATTGCTGAACCTCATTAGAAACATAAATAATTTAAAAATTAACATAAAGGGAAAAAAGGCATTTGATGATAAAAATGATCCCTGCAGTTGGAAATTGTTTTGCATTCTCTCAGACAGCTAAAGGCAAGAATGGAACACTTAACTGTGCTTTGAATGGTGTTAGGATAGCAGCACAGCTCTGCTTACTGATGACTCCACTTTACTTAGCTATCCCTAAGCCATTGATGCTGCCAGAATTGCATCACCAAGGTATATAAAATCTGAAAGGTTTTCGGGTTTCTTTCTTTCCCCTTTCCTGGCAGGATGGAGGGGAAGGAGGGGAGTAAAAACTTGCAACCACCCTGGACCAAATGATTCCCTTCTCCCAGAGGAACACACAGATGCAGGAGGAATTTTAGACAAATTTATGCTCACTGTCCAAAGTGTATCTTAGTTTTGGTCAATGGAGCATTAGGGATCTGAAGCAAAATAATTGTTAAGTGAGAATGTGTGCTGTGGATAGTTCTGCAAGTCCCATCAACTGATTGTCAGAGAAGAAAATGTTGCTGACAAAGTGTTGAAGACCTTTGAAGAGAACACATCAATTTGAAAGAGATTTCATCTCCTCACAGAAGAATCAAATGTTTTTGGCCTGATGAAACAGCCTAATCTCAGGAAATTTTCTCTTTAATATTGAAATAGCTCTTGAAATGACGACTTGTTGAGAGTGAGCAGAAAAAACGGTGTAAGTGGAATGTCATAACTTTAGTAAAACAGATGTACTCAGCTTCTGTTTGGAACTCATTTTCATGTAGCTTAGCTTTTTTTTAATTATTATTAATAAAGAGACATTTCAATGATGAAGAAAAAAAACCAAACATGGAGAGTTTCTTCCAAAACAACGATGAAACTAGAAGATTTTTTTTTTAAGTCAATAGCAAAACTACCACTGACTTCTATGGTGCAGGAGAAGGTCTGAATAGGTGGTCATAAAGGGCAAAGAAATGACAAAGAACAAGGAGGAAAGATGGGTTAAGAGACAATAAGGATGACACAGAAATTTAATGGCAAATCTGAAAAAAAAACATGTTCCTTGAATTCCTGTATTGTTTAACTGCATGGCTTTTCAGCATGAGAAAGTAATCTCACTGATTTACAATACTGTAAGAAGAAAAGGAATCCGGTTGAGACACTATGCATGCAATATGGAGAAAAGCAGAGCACGTGTACTTTAGACCCAGGCAGACTAGGCAGAATAGACTCTCCTGTGCAAATGCTCTGAAGTGACCAGCAGAATAATATTTGTAAAATTTATTTGATTTGATAGGTATGAGAAGAAATAAGACAGTCTCAAGCCTGATTCCCTGCACAGAGAAATCACTGAAAGACTTTTCTTACTGTTAATTGGAATGTACTGATCTTTTTAGGAGCATCAAATTAGCTTGAGCTCACAGTTGAAAACACAATCTTATATTAAGAAATATTATATTAAATGCATATTATGATCAGAGGACACAAAGTAATAAACAAAATATGTCCCAAGTGCCTTTAGGATTTATAAAATGTAAATTGGTAAAGGGTATGGATGTGGTTAACTCACAAAGGAGTAATCATAGCTATTAGAAATCAGTACCTCCAGTGCATTAATAGAACAGAAAATTAGAAAGTAAGCTCTGACTTGTATCTTCACACCAGTGTAAATAGGGTCAATTATGTCAACAATGTTTAACTCAATCATAAAGACTAACATGGTAAACTGTAGGATATATTTTGTTTATCTGGTATGTATTTCATGAAGTATTGAGATCCATTTTTTTTATATTCTGTAATTATGCACTTACAAAACCTAAGAAAACCACACTTCTGAGGTGTTTTTTGCCAATTGTAAATTACCAGTAATCATGACATCCACACACTGGAAAAGCATTCACAGCATATATCGGTTTTGCTTACAGAAGAGACACGGAAGCTAAATGAGCTATTGTAAATAACTGGTTTCAGTAAATATTGAAGACTACCCTTTAATTTTTTTAAAAGCCTTGAAAGTTAAAATCACATAGAATGGGAAGATCGTGCTCAAAATGCTCCTTTGGGCATATGCTGTCCCAACTCTGCACTACAGCTTTGAATGAGAGGAGCAGGTTATCAGGCATGTCCTCCAGGCCTCAAATGTCTTTGCTGAGTCCTCATGAAGGTAGACATCTGTCCTGGGTTCAGCAGTAGCAGTCATTTTTCTCCTTCTTGTAGCTGGTGCAGTGCTGTGGTTTTGACCTTTGGCCTGGGAGCAGCGCTGATAACACCGATATTTTTAGTTGCTGCTTAGTAATGTTTGGTCACAAGGACTTTCTGAGTCTTATGCTCTGCCAGGGAAGAGGGGAAGCCAGGAGGAAGCAGAGACAGGACACCTGACCCAATCTAGCCAAAGAGGTATTCCATACCACAGCACGGCACGCCCACTACATAGACTGAGGGCAGTTACGCGGAAGAGTTAGGTCACTGCTTGGGTCAGGGTGGGTATCAGTCGGCAGGTGGTGAGCAGTTGTATTCTCTTCACTCGTTATTTCCCTTATTATTATTATTATTATTAGTAGTAGTAGTAGTAGTGGTAGAAGCAGTGATTTCTGTTATACCTTAGTTACTGGACTGTTCTTCTCTCAACCTGTGGGAGTTACATTCTTTCGATTCTTCTCCCCATCCCTCAAGGAGTGGGGGGAGGATGGGCGGGAGGGGGGGGGGAGTGAGAGAGAGGCTGCGTGGTTCTGATTTAGTGACTGGGCTTAAACCACAACAAGATCTGATTTCCGTGTGGTTGTAGATTTAGCTATATGCATAAGTCTTTAAAATGTATATAATGAGCAATTAGCAGAGTATCTAAATGTGCATCATTTGGCTGAATAACATTTTTAGTCACAGGTGCTTTTTCAGACTAAAGAATGGTCACATATACCCACAGCATTCACTCTCTCTTCCATGATCTCTAGAATTTAATCTTAGTACTGTAGTTAAACCTTGAGCTGTGGTTGAAAAAGCTGTGTGATGCTGCAACATGGAAGCTCAGAAGAATGTATGACAGTTGCATCCACCTCAACAAATTCTCAGATGCTCGGTAAGGTGGGATTTGACAAGTCACCCTGGCAGGTCATCAGAGGAGGAAGAGGAGTGTAAGGTTTTACATACATTTAGGAAAATCTTGTGACAATTTGGGGTGTGTTGCAGTGTTCCATGTGCAGGTTGCATCCATTTTCAGTCATAATGTCTGGAGACTTTCAACAGAATCAGAAATGCAAAAAGATAACAGGATTAGAAAAGAAGAATTATTACATCCATACATGGGGAAGACTAAATACGACAGCCCAAATACAAGCCTGGTTTCATGATGTCACTAAACTGCTCATGGTTGAAAGTAGTTGATGTCAGAGGAAGGATCACTTAATATTGCCCTCATTCTTACAATCCTAACAGCAGCAACTTCTGGCCAACTAACTGGACCCTTGATCTAACATGGTATTACAGTTTTGCTACTCATTTTGCTCTGTGCTTCTGTTTTTCCCTCACTCCCTCTTTCACTTCTTCTCTTACTTTCCTTTCTTCTCTTTCTTTCTTCCTTCCTTCCTTATCCCCTCCCCTTTCTTCCCTTCACCTCTCTTTCTATCGTCTCTCTCCTCAGAGGGAAAGGGTTCACATTTGAAAAGAGTTAAGATCTGGCATGCAAAACAACTCTTGTTGTAAGGAAATGAGAATTGCAGGAAGACTATCCTGAAGCTACATCTAAATTGAATCCATGTGTGAGTAAGCCAAGAAGTATATTCAATCAGGTACTAAATTAAGGTAGTTCCACCTTCATTTTAAAAGGCTCTTTTACTTCGCGCTAACTGTTAGCTATAAAATGGCAGTGTGTGACATATATACATTGGAACTAGCTGGGACATGCTACAGAGAATCTCACAGCTCTTGCCAGCTGTCACTAGCAGAACCTGAATGCATTCCCAGGCTGCTTCCATTTCTGCCGAAGGAACTGATTATGCTTAAGGGAAGGGAGGTTGAGAGGGAGAGGGAGAAAAAGGAAGAGGAGACTTGTTGCTTTCTAATTTTAGTGAATCCACCATAATGGGAATGAGTAATTAAGTATCTATTTACAAATAAAAAATTAAGAACTCCTCAATGTACAACGTACATAATTCAGAGTGAGAGGAAAATAAATTAATCTGAAGAGGGAGCCCTGGGAATATTTGCTATGATTTTAGGGATAACCAGGTACGTGAAGTGCTTTTGCCTTTTTAAGCTTTAGCTATCAAACAGTTCCCCTGAGCTGATTCTCATTTTCTCATTTTTATTCAATAGGGAGAAATGCATACCTCATATTATGATGTCCTAGGTGCCTGCCTTAGTGCAGAATGTAATGCTGCCCACAGTGTATGTCACTGACAAGAAGAGCTCAGAATAGATGCTTAGCTTCTAGCTATCAAACTGAGAAAGGTGCATATGGGGAACCTCTTCTATTACCAGATTAATTGCAAAGCCTTTGTGGGGAGGAGATCCAGAAATAAGAAGGCGTCTTGCTACATAATCATCTTGGTGCTTCTTAACCATGGTCTTAAACCAACTACCAGTTTGCCGTCCATGTCTCTCCTTGGGGCTATAAAGCACAGTGCAGAAGGCAATTCCTCTAGGGTCTGAAGCTTCTCATTTTTTTGGTTCAAATACACTTTCCAGACAATATCCCTGCAGAAAAAGCCACAGGGCAAAGTGGGAAAAATATTGTTACTGTCTTCTAAATAAGTTCATTAAAACAAAGCAGCTTTCTGCTCCCTGTGCTCTTCACTGTCCGCAACATTGCCGTCTCTCCTCTTGGGAACCCCAGACATGCTCTAATAAAGGCTGATGAAGTTAACATCCCAGAAAAGTAATTTTCTAAACACAAGTCTGAACAGTCAGGCAAATAAAATTTCCGTGCAACATTACTGAACAATAATACAGTGTCCTCAGGCTTGCTGTGCTGCACTGGGAAGCATGTGTGTGATGGAATATTGATGGGTAATCTAGAGAGCAAGTGGGTGCTGTTGAAGCCAGCAATGATAATGCTGTCAGTGAGCTCTTCTGTCTTCAGACAATTAGAGACTGTGTGTCTCTAAGGCTCCTGCTTTTTCCTCCTGATACACCTGTGGTAGGGATGGGTTATTTCTGGGGAGAGAACCAAGTAAAACTAGAACAGGAACTGGGGCTGAGGAACCTGCCATGTTGAGAAAGTGACAGGCAAGCTCTTACCAGTAGGGATGCCCAGAATGTATGAATATATAAATGAGAGGGAAATATTCTGCCAGCAAAAAAATGCACACCACCTTTCCCAGTATCTTTGAGAGAACTCCAGAATTAAAAGCTTGTGCCCATCTTAAAAATCAAGTTTTTTGCCAATGTTTGCAAAATTCCTATTCTCCCACAGTCTGCAAGCTTCTTTGGCAAAACTCCTGCAGATGAAGGATTTCCACCCTCAAGGCATATCAGGTCAAGCGCAACAAGTGCCAGAACACCACACTTCAGCATCTGCCAAGCAAGATTTGGGATCAGTCAGTATCACTGATGACGCTAAACATCTGTTCTCTGACCATGACCATGGCCAGTCGACAGAAGGGATGAGAAAAGGTCAGCAGATGATTTCACCTGGAGGAAATGTGAACCATAAAACATGCATCTCACCTCTGGTGCAGGTTTTGAGCTACCAATCCAAGCTGTTTGCAGGCTGTTGCAATGGTGGGAGCTTTATTATACAGTGGCTGTTCACAGGTGACACCAGCTCTCCAAACTGGTGATAGCAACAGGGCCTTGCAGCACTACAAAGCCTGAGTATGTCCTTTTAGCTCTGTAACATCATTAATGCTACTCAATTGGATAGGTGAGATGCACCAGATATTCTCCCTTACCAACTTTCATTCACTACAAACATGACTTCCACAGCCTATTGTGCAGCAAGAAAACTACCTAAAATTACGAAAGGAAGAGGCTGGTGTGCCAGATCAAAATGGGCTAGAGAGAGATAAGTAACCTGCCCTTTTTTTCATGTCCCTGCTAAGGACTACAGCACATGAATAAACATTTATGCCTTTTTGCTTGCTCTTTTTGGATGTCAGAAGTGTTCTTCCCATTTTAAAATCATTTTGATGTCAGAGTTCTCCCCTCTGTGGCCAGCTAATGGGATTGAGAAGTACTTTTGTACTTCAGAGTGAAGTGTGTGTCAAAGGCTTGAAACTAATTGATCAGCTACCTTTGATTTTACTGAGTCTTGTCTCTGAGCTTGTGGCAATGCCTGGGTCTCCACAGATGTATTGTCAGGGTGTGTGTGCACTAATTAGATTCTAGCCACAGTGGGATGTGGTAGGATTTATTCCACCCAGAAGAATCCCCAAAGAGCTGATGACAAAAATTAAATGGTCTCACAGCAAGGACTGAAGATAATCACCTAACTAATCTTCCTAGATGCATTACTACTACACAATTACATTGTCTTGTGCTGTCAGCAAAGTCAACATTGAAAACATTGGTATAAGTTACAGAAGGAAAAAAATTCTTACTGAAAAGTTTTATGGAGATTCATGTCCTGTAAAACTTATTCTATCACTCCGCGGCAGGTACTGAGGACAGAATAACCTCATGAGAATTGCATGGAAGAAACCTGTTAATTTGTGTGTCATCACTATAAGCAATGGCTCCTTCAGAGCAGATTCAGTCACTGCAGACCCTTTGGAAAGGTAAATCTTAGACCCTAGTTCTCTGCCCACCAAGAAGAAATTAGTTTTCTCCCATACGAGTCACAAAAAAGCTGGGGGGGGGGGTGGGGGGGGTGGGGGGTGGGAAAGCAAGTGCATACCTATATTCAAGAGCACTTTTTAGTATATTACAAAATGCCAAGGACAACCTAGATTTCATAATAGCAAGAGCCGTCATGTGCACAGGGAAATTAATGCAACATGCCAGAAACAAAAATGGCACACAGAATATTTTTTTTTACCTGTGTTAGTGGTCTTCCATAGAATTGCAAAGGGATCAAATGCAGAGAGATCATGTAGTTTATCTACTAAGATATTATCTACTGCAGTGAACCAGCCTTTTAGGGTTCAGCCTTTGAATTCATCGGACTTCAACCTCCAGTCCACCAAAGTGCTTGTGATCTTTAAGACAATGAAATAATGAGCCCTTGCAAGCACAAACATAGCAATGCAGGTTGATAATAATTTCTAATCCTCAGGAGCAGTCACCAAGTTCCCTATTCCCCTGGGAGGGCAAACACTATTTCTTTTGGCAGTTGCCTGAGTCTTCAGCATGCTTTGCACTGTAAGACAAAGCTGACTCCTCATCCTGCAGCGAGTCACTCCTCATCCACTTGTATTAAATCCTTGTAAAACACAAGTCTGGACCTACACTGAATGGACTACAGCTTTCAGAATAAAATAAAATAATATAAAATAAAAAAAAGGGGAAAAAACCCCAAAACAAAATCCTTTAACATATGGTAAACAGAGGTTATGGAAAATGGTTATACCTAATCTAAATTATTGCAACATACCAGGGAATTAATTTTACCAGCCTTGTAGAAATAGGAAGGCTTTCATTTGTCAAAGAAAAACATTGCAGGAGGCAGGAAACAGGAGGAGCAGCTCGTACTCCATGTTCTGATCTTGAAAAGTGCACACATAAACACAGATATATCCTGTGGATTTACTTATGCTGTCAGATACTTAGCTGTAACATAAATCCTTTTAAACTTACACAAGTGACTGTATTTGTCCATATCCAAAGTCCCTGCCACTGTCTTCTGGGAAGTTTTTCTTGTAAAAATCAAAATGTAAATGTTGTAAACACAAGAAATCATAACCCACTTGGGCTAGGAGCACACCTGCTCTGCATTACTGGAAGATGCCCTGTTCTCTTGGGAGCCTTCTGCAGCTTGACCCCATCCCTGTGATCATGGAGCAAAACTCAATATCCACTGTAAACTATAAGAAAATAAACTTGAATTCTTACTGTGAAATATGCAACTTTCTTCTTATCATGTCTCATCTGCTTTGAAGAATAGAACTGACCCAGATTTTTCTAATTGAAGCTCCAAGTCAGGTTCTGAGGGAGAGATTTTCTGAAGAACCTAATAGGCTTAGGAGTACAACACATACAGTACTTACCTTGTACCCTGTGGTCATAAGTCAGTGGTGATTTCAGCCAAACCTCCAGATACCTAGAATCAATATTTTTAAGCCTCTTATCTGTGTTTTTCTTCATGAATCAGATATTCTCTGCTTACTCTGGAGATTTCTTCTCTGATTACAAGATGGAAGTCTTTGCTACTCAACAGCAATTTAATTACCTCCACTCCTGAAACTCTCTGAACCTCATTGCCTCTCACTGACCGTTATGCAGTAAGACATCATTTTAATATGGATGCTGCATACACAAGAAGAAGACAAGAAACATATTTGCAAACACAGAGAGAAGGAAATCATGTCTCCTGCTGAGTATTCTGAAAAACATGTGATACCTATGCCTGTTCTTTCTTACAGACCCTTTCTTCCCAAAGAGGAGTAAATTTCTTCTGAAACTGTAGTTCACAAACTAGTTCAGACAACCTGAAGACAGTGATGGGAAAGAGCATTTTGACTGTGAAAACCTCACATAGTTCAGTTGGTTGAGCAGGGAGTACAATGGCCAGTTTGTTTCGGAAGAGTCAGCAATAATAGCAGATCAAGCCAAAACATGTTTCCCATCTGTCTAACCATGTATGCCTGGTCTCACCTCCATCGAGACTAATGGAAAGATTCCCTTTGATCTGAACCAGCAGCAAATTCAGTGTCCTCTGCAACCAGGAACAAGATGTACCTCTGTTTTTCACTTACAGTTACACAAATAGTAAGCATTGGACAGATGTGATGCTGCTGCTAATCAAAGTAAAGTATCAAGGCTTGTTGAGTACAGATCAGACCTACTCAGGAAACCAGGGCTTTACCTTCTTCTGTGTCAGTTGTGGGGCAACATTAAAACAACTTTTGTGTCTATTGATTTGGGCAGAGCTACTCTTGGATTCTGGGGTCAAGGGTTATTCCCACAGGAATCACAGAATCATAGGATCATAGAATGGTTTGTGTTTGTTCCAAACCCCTGCCACATGCAGGGACACCTTCCGTTAGACCATGTTGCTCCAAGACTCATCCAATATGGCCAACAAAAACAAACATACTAACAAAAAAGAGCTGATGTTCATGCACAAAATGAACTGAGGAGATCCCTAATGATGAGGTGGAAGAAGAGGCAGTGCACATTTATGGGCCAGATTCATGTAGAAGCAGGTCTGTGTGCTGATAACAGAGTGCCCAGTATTACCATCCCCTGTAGGAAAACCCTTCTGTCATTCTGCAGCATCCCCAGCTCAGGGGCTTGGAGGGAATAGACATACGGGAAGGAAAATATGCTGTTTATATTGTCACATAAACACAGAGCAGCACACTTGTAACAGTAACATCTGTAAGCAATACTGCAGCACCAGTAAAAAGACAAAACCAGACCAACAAAATGACAAGACATTTTCCTAAGACTTTGACTGAACATTGCCTCATCTTCACTTGAAACTTAAAGCCAAAGATGTACTCAGCAGCCTGTTCACTCACAAAGACCAAAGAAATCATGTAGAAAGACTTCAGGATGTATTACAGAAAGAGTAGTTTTCTGTACAGTTTTGGAGAGAAAGGTCAGTGCTAAACCTTACCCATTCCTCTCTGTTTCTTTCTGACATATAGTCCTAGCAGAAGGTGCCATTAGGCAATGGTGGGAAGATTTTAATTGGGCTGGTGCTCTCTTTGAGAATAAAAGAAAAAAATATAACTTAGCACATACAATAAATGAAGCCCCAAAGGGCAGATAAGATATAAATCTTTTTGCAGTAGCTGTGTCTTTTCTTTTTTCCAGTTTTTTTTTTTTCTTCAAAAAAAAAAAATCAGAAAGAATCAGGTTAGACATGGGAGAAATATTTTAATTGTAAAGAGTATTTAAGTCCCAGATAAGAGTTCTTCATCAGCTGAGGTCTCTAGGAAGAGGACTGGCTCAGGTCAAGTTAGCCCTTGAGGTGGAAGGGTGGGAAAATTGCTCTGTGTTTTCTCTAACCATACCCTTTCAAGTCTGGTTAATAATTTGATTCTTTTTCTATTGCATTTGTTTGAATGTAAATAAAACTTAATAGGCAGGGCTGTGTATGGAAAGACAAGGTCTTCTGTAATCTGTATATGAAGGAAGATTGGGAAGAAACACTGAAATCTCTCAGTAGCTTTTAAAAGCTCAGCTGCTAAATAAAATAATAATTTCAGAGATGGCTGTATCTGACACATCTGTTCAGACATGGATTCAGTACCCCCTGCAGCTACGCAAAACCACTGAGGAGGAAAATTCCCTGAAGAGAAATGTAACCAGTACCATTTGTATGCCAAACCTTTCCCAGAAACAAAGGACCTGCTGAGAGAGCTGGGCTTGTTCAACCTGGAGAAGAGGCGGCTTCAAGGAGACCTTAGAGCAGTCTTCCAATACTTCAAGGGGCCAAAAAGAAACCTGGGGAGGGGCTTTTGACAAGAGCCTATAGGGAAAGGACAAGGGGGAATGGCTTTAACCTGACAGAGGGGAGATTGAGATGAGCTCTTAGGAAGCAGTCTTCCCTATGAGGGTGATGAGGCCTTGGCACAGGTTGCTCAGAGAAGCTGTGGCTGCCCCATCCCTTGCAGTGCTCAAGGCCAGGTTGGACGGAGCTTGGAGCAACCAGATCTAGTGGAAGGTGTCACTACCTATGGCAGGGTTTTGGAACTGAGTGAGCTTTAAGGTCCCTTCCAATCCAAACCACTCCGTTTTCTATTATTCCAAGAAACCAAAATTCAGTGCTGGCTGATGTGCAGTGTTATTGTGATGCAGACTGAAGACCAATTAGACTTGTGTACATGTGAAGCCAGTCAAAGGAACACAGTTCATTTTTCTGCTCCAAGGAATTAAACTCATCTTTGTTTATCTTCCTCACATTTCCAGTAGCTGACACTTCAAGTCTAGGTTGCAGGACAGGTATGTAGTACCAAAACCACTAGTCCTCGTTTCCTTTTTATCCATGTATTAAGAGGAAAGAAAAGTGTGCAGTGAGACTATCCAGTGATATTCTGTGACTATATGAAGTATATACATAATGATATTTAATAGTTTATAGAGGCTGTAAAATATGGTAATTCAACCATGACAACAGCAGATACAGTTATGTGATTAACTATAATAATCTTGGTAACTATAATAATCTTGTAGCATACAATCATGGTAAATATTAGTAGCATAATGTTTTGGTTATTGTATTATGGATAACTCAAACTGCTAAGGTCAGCAAGAGCACTCTGTTGGTCTTTTGAATCCCCATTCAGAGTATGAGTCCCTGTAGGGTTATACTGCCTGGCATGTCAATGGGAAAGGTGTTCATCTTGCAGCTGCCTACTCTCAGACTCCAGAATCCTCTTTACTGCTAAGGTTCTGCTGTCCCATGATGCAGTCTCTCTATCCCCCACAAAAACTCCTGTATTTCCTTAGCTTCTCGAGATAAATCTCTTATTGTTCCTAGAGGGTCAGTTCAAAATCTGATCCAAACAAACGACTCAATCTTGATTCTAGCTGTCTTCCTGGAAAGCCAGATTTTGTCTAGATAGATATGTTCATTTTTAATAAACAATAATTAGTTTGTCATAAAAAATGGTAACTACCTTTGGGTGGATTGACATTTTAGCTGCAGGTCCACCTTGGCTGAGCATTTCCCCTATTCCTTAACATACTTACTGCCATTAGAGTCACATCAGATTTCCAACATGTTTCTAGTTCATGCACTTAATTTGACTTGTGGGAAGTAGAAGGAATAGGCAAGGAAAGAAATGGCAAAGAAGTTGATTGTTAGTGTAGTCTTTTCCTGGCAGCCACTGAGTGAGTGTGGGATAAACTAAGCACCATGGTATTTTTCCCTGTTCTTTCCACCTGATGACTGAGGATGCCAGTATTTCACCAACATACGACCCAGTGAAAACAATTTTATGTGACAGCATAGTAATGACTTTAAAAGCAGCAATGCAGTTTACATACTTAAAATGTTTCAGCATCTTGCTGGTTTAGGTCCATAATTTCCACTATTAATTGTATGATGACATGAGTGAAGGTCAAGCAGATAATGGTATAAATACAGCCTCTGATATTAAATTTTGTAGGGTTGGACTTCGAAAAAAAAAAAAAGTTGCTGTCATCCTAAGTTTTTTTTTATATAGTGCAATATTTACCACCCTCAGGAAAGCCAAAGCTTTCCTGAGGTCATTTTTATATTTTTAGGTCATTTTTATATTTTTAAGAATTATTTGCTGATTTCGTTTTACAGATTTCAAGCGAGGACTTCAGGTGCTTTTTTAAAATTTTGCTCATATTAACTTCCCTTGTTATAATTTGATTTCCTCTGAAACAATTTCAAACCTGAATAATTCCATTTTACTCACCTATGAATCATCAAGCATTACATTTTGACTAAAGTAAAGCGTTAGAAAATGCCACCAACCTTAAATTATAGCTGATCCTTTCTTATAAAAATTGCTTTTGATGCAATACCATCTTTCTCCAAGAGAAGACTACGTTTGTCCAAAATAAATCTGTATTCGGGTGTTACATATGTACAAGGCAGAAACGGCTTATTATTACATGTAGCATCGCTATGGATAGGAACCAGGCTGACAAGTACTGTGCTACTTCGTTCATATAATCTTTGATCTTGCCTCTATCCTAGCATATAGTAGCACCTGAGTGGTTGGTTGTGTTCCATACTTTCCTGTGGTCTAGATCTTTGTTCAACAAGTTCATGACACAGAGGATCAACCCACTATTGTCTTGAGATGGAGGATTTGAAAGCATGCACGGGACAAGTGTGTTACTATGATTTGTGTTGTCTCCACTATTCTCCTCTAGGTGGCAAAGGAAGGTAAAGTCTGTAGACAAGTTACACTGGAAATCACCTAGAAGGGTCTACCTGTGACTTGAGAGGGAGGGTAAGCATCAGATAGCCTGTTATATATAGACTGTACACAGCCTCATGGTGTATGTCATTCCCTCTGCAGTGGTTATTGTTACTATGCTGGATCAGCCCTGCAACTATAAGCTGATCAAATGCCTCCTTTGCCTCAGATGTGGAGACATCATTTGTCTTGAACATCTCTCCCATGAAATGTGTGTGTGACCAGCAGCCACTAGGTATAAAAATCATAAAACAAATGTCCTTAATGAACATTTTTTAGAGGAACTGATTCAGAGAACTAGGTGGTTTTGAAGTTACTGGTTTCAACCTTGCAGGATATCATCCTAAATCTTAATGACAGTGTAGAAACGAAGCAAAAATATTGGCTTTGTTCAAAAATGTTTAGGATTTTCTTGCCAAAACCAAGAGCCCTTTGAAATCAGCAACTCATGACAGCAGGAATGAATTTTTTGCTTTACTGGTAAACAATTTGGTCTACACTTAATGGGAAAAAAAAAATAAATTACAAGATAAAATAATGAAAAGATCATCTACTTCATTTCTATTCAGCAGAACACACTATTGATACTAGAAAATACTGAGTATTTTGTACCAACATAATTCTTTGTTATTTTTTAAATAACATCTAATTTTCATTTAGAAGTCGTTTTCAAGCTTATTCATGTAAAATATTTTGCTGTTCTTTGCCTGGGTTTAAGTTAGTTACCTTATGGTTCTGGTGTACTGAGACAAACCTTAATTCCATTTGGCACTTTAACTAAAATTTAGGCACTGTAAAGGAATAGCTTCTACAGAGCAATAATTTTGAAGCTGGTAGCTGCTACAGCCTTTCTTCTTCCTTTACAAAGGTCAAATGCCTCTATAACGTAGCTGAAGTGAAATGGTTTTAAGGAATTTTTCAGGTGCTTGTGAAGTTATTGAGCAGGCAAAAACGTCTGGTTAGAAGGAGAAATGACTTAGAAGAAGAATGTTCCTGGCAACCTGGGAGCCTGGGGACCAGAATCCTTGCAACATGCAAATGGTCTTTCTGAAGCACAGCTGAGCACTGAGAAGTGGGACATCTGGGACTGCATCGATGACAGAAGAAACTATGAAAGTTTAACCTATATTTTTAGTCAGAAAAAGTCTGAGAAATTTAAATTGATCTGAATAAACAGAGCAAGTCTCTGAGCAACCTGATCTAATTGAAGATGTCCCTGCTCACTACAGAAGGGTTGGACTAGACGACCTTTACAGGGCCTTTCCTACTCAAACCTTTCTATGATTCCATAATAAAAAGGGTAGCTTGCAGGTATCCTTGTTTCTGTAGATTTGCATGGGACAGCTTGAATAGGTTAATTTTTTTTTAATCGTGTCTCACCATAACCTCTAAAATTTCTGTGAAAACACTTATGGAAAGAGCACCAAAACCTGTGAATCACCGAAATGCATGAAAGCTGAGGAGTGATGAGGGTTGATAGTGCAGAAATAGTTTTCCTTGACATCCCTTCAAACTAGAAGTTTTAAAGAAAATCCTAATGACTGTGGGAGCTGAGATACTACAGCACTTCTCTCCCTAATCTGATTCACTAAGGCATATACTTAGCTCTCTATTAAATCATGCATTTTGAATGTAAAATCATAAAAAAGAGATTCTGGTTAGTCATATAAAGTTTTAATAGCACACCTTTAATTCTTAATGGGAGTAGCAAATTTCAGGTATCTATGCTACTCTGAGACATCTATTCTACTCACAGGCTTAATGATACTTCTCTTTTGTGTGAGTTAGCTTTAGCCCCAGAAGTGCAGAGTTCAGTGGGCAAATACAGAGTTTCTCATGAAGGTTTATTTTCACTAGGTCTTTCTGTCCCACTTTTAATGTATTTTCGTTGTAGTTCCAAATTCTCTTCCATGCTTGTTTCTGAGTGGTTTGAGCATCTGACTGTCTTGTCACAGAACCAAAGGATTGTTAGAGCTGGAACGGACCACTGGGGATCATGTAGTTCAATCCCCTGCCAAGGCAGGGCCACCTACAGCACGTTACATAGGAACATGTCTGTGGTGGGTTTGGAATGTCTCCAGAGAGGGAGATTCCACAACCCCCCTGGGAAGCCTGTTCCAGTGCGGTGCCAACATCAACATAAAGAAGTACTTCCTCATGTGGATGTGAAACTTCTTGTGTTTTAATCTGTGGCTATTGCACCTCGTTGTGGGATCTGTCCATCCATATGGCTGCACTTAGTGGGGCAGTTGTTAGGAGCTGTAATTTGGTGTCTTTGTGAAAAAGCAAATATGAACAGTGATGCTCATACTGCAGAATCTGAAGCACTGTGTGTGATGGCTGGTTTCATCAGTCATCCAGTTCGGCAGGTGACTGACAATGTTTTCTCTCTCTCCTGCAGTATGGGATAAAGAAGAAGGAAGAAAAGGAAGCAGAGGCCCAAGCTGCACTGGAAGCTAATGCTGAAGGGAGTCTGACACGCCCAAAGAAGGCTATCCCTCCTGGCTGCGGGGATGAGGAGGAGGAGGAAGAAGAAAGCATTCTAGACACAGTCATCAAATACCTACCAGGGCCCCTGCAAGACATGTTCAAGAAGTAATAGATGCAGACTGTTAGATGGGCATAAACAGTACTGCAAAGAAGTTTTCTTTTGCCCGATGGGGATCTACAATCTTGCCATCCATCATGCAGCCCCCCCTCTCCCTTTACTTCCCATTCCCTTCTGACTGCCTCTTGCCCTTTGCTCATCTATTTCTTTTTTGTATATAGTCACATCCAGTAGATGCCTCTGAATGGATGTAAAAATTAAAAAGCTGCAGACTACACAACTTTTATTATAAGCCATAGTACTATGTATGTTAAGGCAACTGTACATTAAGCATATAAAAGGAACAACCTTATGTGCATTTCCATCCAAAGCAGGAAGGAGTGTTCACTAAGTGTGAACAGTGGCTTCTTTAATTTTCTTTCTCTTTTTATTATTATTGATAATAATTACTAGCCATTATTTCTTGTTGATTGGCTCACAGTAGCCATTTGATATTGAGCACACCTGCCCTTGAAGGGATATCACAGTTCTCCAAGGGGCAGAGCTTTCCTGTTTTAATTCCATCACTAGCATAAATAAGAGATCATTTGAAAGGTAAATCAGGCATGACTTACACAGCTGACATCACTCAGAACTGCAGAAGAAGTGAGTCATCTGCCCTCAGATGCTAGTATGTTAGATGCCTCAGAATCTAAGCAAGAGTCATGCTAATTTGGGAATTAGCCATACACTTAACTTGAAAAGGCAGATTTGGTCAGACAGCTGCCATACAGAAAGCTGAAACCACAAGCAAGTTCGCGGTGCTCTAGTAGAGGACCTCCCCAGCCCCTTTGAAGCTGGTGACCAAGTACGTAGGTCACTCTGATTAACTAACCCTACTTCTGCCCAGTGCCATACTCAACTGTCCCATTCCCAGCAGTGCTTGCAGGATGGACATTTGAATTTCAGTGTATTGTTGTGTCTGTGTCCTGTCCACCCTTTCCTGCAGTGTGTGGGAGAGTGTGGTGGCCTGAATGTTAGCCATACATGGCCCTAGAGATCCAGAAATCCTGGGTATGACTGCTATGAGTCATGCTAAATTACTGCGTTGCCTTGGGGAGGTCACTTATTTTCCTGTCCCACACAGCTGCTCCAGCTGTGTAATGTAGGTTTCAGTCTCTGCCTACTGTAAAGGTATAAAGTGAGGATGCTTCTCCAGTGCTGTGCAGAAGCTAATTAATATTGTCACAGTGTGTGGCATCCCTTGATTCCAGTAGGGTGGGAGGAGATCTCTCACCATTATCTTTGCTGCCTTTCCCAGACACAGATACAGAGGGCTCCTTGATACAGGTCTGTACATATTGAGTAACTGTGTAAGATAAGCCAAATTCTACTCCAGATATTGGTTTGCTGGTATATACACAGACTTACATACACAATCTGATTTTGAACACAGACCCTCATGGTTAGGTATCTAGCTTGTCATTTGAAGAGCTCATCTTGGAGTTCTTGTGTTTGTCTAGGTCTCTGTAGTTGCTGCTGTGAGAGCACCATGCCATTTTAGTCTTACAGTCCTGTAGGAGAATCATGGTTTAGTCTGGTAGAACCACCATTGTTCACCCCTGTCATAGGAACAGAAAAGTTTCCTAAGTATATGGAAGACATTTGGCAGCAAAAAGGAAAGCAATCTCAGATACTTCATTATGTACCTAAATTAATCATTTTACTCCAATGGAATTTCCTTGATGCACTTGTTCAGTTGAAGCAATTTTAGGCAAACATCTCAATACTTCCCTGAACAAGAAATTTTTAAAGATATTTATCATCTTGTCAGGTAAGCAGAACAAATCTGCACCATGGTTAAGGCAGTGAGCTTGTGAACTCTGTATCTTTTAGCAGTATCTCTCATAAAAGGGAAAAAGTAATGAAACAGAAGAAATGTATTTATTTTGCCCTCCTTACCCAATTCTTATCCAGGCCCTTGCTTCTTCACAAATTACTTCAACTGTAAGTTTCTACCAAATCCAAGGTAAAGGTTGAGGAAGTCTGACTGATCTACAAATCAGAACCAGCTGATGATGTTTATTTCAGGCTGTGTCTGCAAACAAGGTGTGTTCATTCAAGTACCAGCTGCCAAGGGCTTCCCAGAGGAAAAAGAAGACAGGTTTTACTCTTTCAGATAATGTCAGTGGGGTTTTTTTCCTAACTTTCATTTAAAGAAGGTGAATGTCTCACTCCCTTCAATACTTTAATAGCCCAGAGCACTCTTTATCTCTGAATCCATGCTTGGGTGTAGCCTAACTGTGTTGTGCAATTTACTATTTCTAGGGAGAGTGTCCTACTCACCCCATGAAAATTCAGCAACTAGTAATTTAAACCTATTTAAGTCAACCTGACAGAATTGAAAATTCACCATTTGTCACAAAGGCAGCAGCTGGTTTTGGTGCTCTGCCACAGAGGGAACAAAATCCAACACCCCTGAAAGCCAAAAGGCAGAGGATTTCTCTTTGCTCTGGCCACTCATTGGCAGTGAAATCTAGATCACACTGAGATACAGACATCAATCTTTTATAAATGCTCTGTCTAATCTCTGTGTCTTGCATCCTTTGCATAAGTAGAACTAGCAGAAATGTGTCCATGCTAAAAAGAACACATCTATTCATATCTTCCTTTAGCCTGGTGCTGGAGAACTCTGCAAATAAACCAACTAGGAGGATGAGCTCATTCCGCTTTGCTTTGGCCTTTCTCTACCAGTTGTTTGTTGATCTTTCCTTAGCCCCTATCATGGACTCACTTTCCCATTCAACCAAATACTCTTCTTGACATAGAATCAGAATTTTCTGCCTGTTGTGCTCCTTGCTGAATGGTTCTTCCAGCTGCTTGTGTATCTTCACAATCTCTGGCAGCTGGATGTGCATGTGTGTGCACGTATGTGTGGAACAGGAGGAAAAGGGAGAAGAAAGGGGGAAAAGAGGGAAAGGAAGAGTGTTTGGTATTATGTTTTCTAACTGTCTCAGCAGCTCTGCCATTGAATGACTGGTCTAAGTGTTTGTAAGCAGGTAATGCTGTCCCTGGGCAGGTAGCATTAGAAATACTCCTTTAGTGAACTCAACTCCTGACCTGTATAAACATCCGGGTCCAAACTCTGAAAAGGGCCATAAGAACTCTGTACTGAGTTTGTTAGGCCTCATGCTGGGGTCCGAGAACAACAGAGAAAGGGAAGGTGGTTTACTAAATGTCTGATGAGTCTTTTCTATTGTGGGAGCTTCCCAATACAGTCGTGTCAACCCTTCTGTACCTCAGCTGTCCACACCAGCGCTTCCTCCAACAGAGATCTCAGCCAGCCCTGAGTTGGTAGTTCCTGTTTTAATTGTCCTTTTTTTTCAACAAAGAAACATGAGAGGAGATCTACTGCAGGTACTGGGCAGGTTTTGCTTGGGTTTGCCTCACAAAACTTTTGGCACCTTGTATGAGTTGTGGACCTCTCCTCAAGTCACTCCACTGTCCCTGAAGTGCCTCAGCCATGCTGAACAGATTGGAGACCAGGCACTCTCCCTTCCCTTCTGCCCATTCATTTCCCTTCCCACTCTGAACTGGCAACATGGGACACAGACACCTTTGGCTCATGTATTAATGTGAGAAGCATTGTCTCAGACCCCTTCCCCCTCAGCACTCAAGCAGGTATTGAAGTACTTAAATGAGACCAAAGACAAGCATGGTTCATTGTTTGGATTCTGAATATCTCTTTGTATTTCCATGCCATTGCTTTATTTGCATCATTGGTCTGTTCAATCTCAGGTAAAATAGGTCTTTCATTTTTTTAACTAGTTTTTATTTACACAGAAAGGTTGGTGGCTAGACACTGCAGCCATTTCCTTCACAGTTCCAAGACCTTACTTGTTAGAGGGAAAACAATTCAAAGGGCCTCCACATTTGGAGGGTTTAGTTTACCCTTGACCTTGTGAACTTCCATTTATATTTAAAGAAAGCCATACAAAATCAGACTGCAATATTAATTATCAATGTTAATCTTGTGTTTAAAAAAAACCCCAACAAAATATAAGATCAAGTGCTAAATCACTTTGGAGTTCCTCTATGTTTCTAGTACTATATGTTGGCTTAGGTTCCTCTCAGACCCTGTCCTCTGTCAAGAAAGACCATACCAATGCTGCTGAATACATCTTTTGGCAAGCTTACTGTGCTATAACAAGACTTGTTAGAAGTTAGGTGTTGTGAACTCAGCGTAATGTCTCATGTATCTGAAAGTTGTCTGTAACTATTCCAAATATATGTTGTCAAGATAACTGTTTCTTCATGCACTGAGTTAGTAAAAGATTTCATTACTGTCATTAAAAAATTGCTTGTTTTCTCACACACACACAGAGCAAAATTTAACTTAGCCAAGCTTCCTTTCAGATGCATGCAGTATTCTCCAAGCAACTAGAAGATGATTTAGAGACCTTGTGAATGTGAACTTCATTTGTTACTTGCCTGCTACATTTTCCTGCATGATGTGGGTAAATGGTATGATGTTCTTTTAAAATGGAATCACAGCCAATAAAAATACTGGTGATTTCATACATTTTTTTTGCAATGCGTTCCTGTGAAATTCTGCCACGCTACACTTGAAAATCAAAGTATGGATGCTGATAGACAAATAGAATGGTAAAAGAATCAAGGAGAAACATGGATATTATTTGATGAGGCTTGACATCTATAGGTGATTATTAAATTTTCAGTAAGCTGTGCTGTTAGGAATTAGTGTTCCTTAGTAAGAGCACAACAACATTCCTTTGAAAGAAACACAGGCCTCTAATGATGGTTTAGTGAGAATATGTCTGGATCGTAAAACAAAAAGTGTAAAAAGTTGATCTGCAATGATATCAAATATATCTTTGGATCCAGATTTTGTGATGCATACAAAACTCTTGGTGGCAAGCTGTGCACAGTTGAGCCTTGTTTTATTTATTCAGGGTCAAATCAGTAGTTGTTATGTCCAGCAACATGTTAGAAAAAGAAAGAGAAATAACCATAGAACTCGTAGGAAATGTTGATAGTGTTTTCCCTGTGAAAGTTTTTTTTTACGACCATTGTGTGGTGATGTGTTGGCTTTTTTACTAACAGAAGCAGATAAAGGACTGTCACGGAGAAATCAGCAAGCACTCATGAATAGTTCTGGTAAAAATCACTCAAGTTATGGAGGTGTGTTAGCAACCTACTTTTCATGTACTGATCCTGGGATGCAGTGATTAGCTCTACTGCAAGCTTTCGACCTTCATTGAGAGCAGTGGAGGCACCGAATACATGCTTCGGCCGATGCAAAACTTCTAAATGAAAAGCCGTGTAAAATGACACCACTTTTGTCCCAACTAAGTCCATTTTAATGGCTTCATTTAATTTTCTTTCTGAAGTACCATGGATGATAGAGGCTGCATAAATTTTTCTTTGAAAACGGGGCTTGAATGAAGGTTACTGAACAATGCTGGCACAACACTGTCCTGTGTGCTGGATCCCAGGAGGTTTGTAGCAGGCATCAATAGCCCTAGTTAAAAAATCTCAATCAAAATATTTAATTCTCCCTCTCCAACTGTTCCTCCTGTCTTCAGGAAAAACAAGGTTAAAACTGCATTGGGATATTCCTTGTTGCAGACAGTTCTGCTAAAAGCCTGTCTCTGGTGTTTTTAGAGGTGATCTGAGAGAGGTACTGAAAGAAAAACTGAGAAAGACAAATGGTTGGAGCATATCATAGAATCATAGAATTAACCAGGTTGGAAAAGACCTGTAAGATCATCAAGTCCAGCCATTGCTCCAGCACTGCCAAGGAAACAACTAAACCATGTCACTAAGCCCCTCATCTGCACAGTTTGTGAACACTTCCAGAGACGGTGATTCCACCAGTGCCCTGAGCAGCCTGTTCCAATGCCTGATCACCCTTTTGGAGAAGAAATTGTTCCTAATATCCAGTCTAAACCTCCCCTGGCATAGCTTGAGGCTGTTTCCTCTTGTACTATTGTTTGTTCCTTGGGAGAAGAGACCAGCCACCTCCTGGCTCCATCCTCCTTTCAGGTAGTTCTAGAGAGTGCTAAGGTCCCCCTGAGCCTTCTCTTCTCCAGACTAAACACCCCCAGTTCCCTCAGAAATTCTTCATCACACTTGTGCTCCAGGCCCTTCACCAGCTCCATTGCTCCTTTTCTGGACCTGCTCCAGCACCTCAATAACTCTCTTGTAGTGAGGGACCCAGAACTGAACACAGGATTTGAAGCGTGACCTCACCAGTGCCCAGTACAGGGGGATGAACACTGCCGTAGCCTTGCTGGCCACACTATTGCTGATACAGGCCAAGAAGCCATTGGCCTTCTGCCTGGGCACAATCTGGCTCATGTTCAGCTCCATCAATCAGCACCCCTAGGTCCTTTTCTGCTGAGCAGTTTTCCAGCCACTCTTCCCCAAGCCTGGAGCATTGCACGGGTTTGCTATGGCCCAAGTGCAGGATCTGGCACTTTCTCTTGTTGAACCTCATAACATTGGCCTTGGGTCATAGATCCAGCCTGTCCAGATGCCTCTGCAGAGCCTTTCTATCAAACATCTATGCTTTCTTGAGCCTTCAGTATTTAGAGGGAAGCAGAGTTCTGCTAGTGCTACAGGATGGGAACCATATTTTCACATCAGGTTTGCTTTCCTCCCAAACCCTATTTTTTGTACTGGAGGGCCAGATGTAGCAGTGTATTTGGCAAGCTCAAGCTGCAGCAGCTGAGAGCACTTCAAGTCAGAAAAAGACATCTTTAAAACTTTTGTGGTGAACATTTCAGCTGTGCTATAAGAGGTTTAGACCATGGCAAGGAACAACTGCCTGACTGAAGATGTAGTTCAGTTCATTTTTAATGAGAAAAAGTATTTAGAACATTATTTTTCCAATTTCTCAACTATGAGTTAAACAAGAAGTCAAACCCAAGGAAAAAACAGTCTGCATGGGAAGAGACAATGTGTTTTCAAGTGAAATTTGGTACTCCGACTTTGTATTCTGTTTCAACTTTCACTTTATTGATGCCGAAAATGGCAAAGGTATGTGTGTAATAGCTTCAGATTTGGTTATGTAAGTCATTATCCTGAAGGCTACGCATGGTTGAGATGGGGCTTTTTACTATTTCAGTTTTGTGGCTTGGTAAGATGTGAATTCTGTGCATATGTGAGCCCAATATCTAGGAGCTGGCTTTTAAACCATAGAAAAATGAGACACCTTTCCAGGTTTCCTTACCCTATAAACAGCTAAACAGATCGTCACCAGATATTCACCTTTCAGCCACAAAGAATCCTTTTTTTAGTGATGACTGAAAGCAAATCTCAGACCAAATGTGAACGTTTTAAAGTGAATGCATTTACAAATAAATAGATTAATATAGATTGACTCTCTGAAAAAATACCTTGCTACTGAAACTCATCCGGGAAACTTGGGCATAAAACCCACAACAATTACTTCTTTCTAAATAATAAGAAATTCTGGCACTTCTGTTGCAAACTTTTAGTAAATAATTCGGTTGCAGATTGAAAGCCCTTCTTATTTAGGTAATTCAGTCATGTTTCACAGTACTAAATGGGGATGAAATGCAAGCCATTTGGAGATTTTTTACACTGTGTTGCAGTGTTGCAGCACTAGAAACCTCCTAATGATCTTGGCTTTTACCTAAAAAAAAAAAAAAATAAAAATCCTTCCTCCTCTGTAGGACTGCAGTCATTTTTTAGTGAAGATGAGCCAAGCTGGCTTAGTAAGCTATGGCAAAGAGAGAAAAAATTACATGCCCATTATACAGTTAAAATTATGGGCTGGCAGATGGCAAATGCTCATGGATTTTTTAGGTCAGCTCAACAGAGCTCTGCACTACTTTGAGGGGGGAAAAAATGTGAAGAGAACATTTTAGTGGAAATTTCCTAGGCAGCATAAACAAACTTTCTTATATACTGAGGTTGTGAGCTGGTAGCTTAGCAGGAATACTGCACAAGAACTGGCTATGGAGAGCCATCCCCATGCAAACCACGGGGGAGAACATTACCCAACTGTAAGAATCTAGTTAACTTGCCTGAGAAGAAGATAGAGGTACCGGGCTCCTCATTTATACCACTGGTGAAGAGAGGATAATGGCAGTGACCCCTCTTCCATATGTCTCAGTGGGATGAACTGTCCCTTACATAAGCAGCCCTCTCTGAGGAGTCCTGCAACTCTGATGTCAACAATATCCAACGAATGTATGTCAGAAAGACTCTTGGGAATGATGAGATGAAACAAATGAAAACCATGTGATTTATCAAATGTTACACTAGTCTATGACATCAACTAAAATTAATTAGAGCAGTTTTGGTGATAGGCAGCTATTTAAATGTATATATTTTTCAGATGGAAATTTATTTACCTGCTGTGAAGTCTGTAACATGCTTAAAGAAGTGAAACAGATGGAGTGTGCCCTTAAACAGCTAACTAACTGTGCTTCCTAAGCAGATTAACAAATGGGAAAGACGTCAGCAGTTTACTACAATTAAAATGTTCACCAAGGATAAAACCCATCCGCTGTTGATTTGTTTCCCCACATGAACTGATCTAAGCCTCTTTAAAGCTGACTGCGGAGTGGCCCTTATTCACTTAATGTTATTTTTTGTTTCACAGAGACTGCTAAGTGTTTTCTTCTCAGAACTCATTCAATTCCTTTCTACACTCATTTTCTTTCTCAAATGCTGATACAAGACAGTCATGCCTCACTTGAGGTATTCAGACGATGGTACATGAGTGTTAAATTAACTCTCAGCAGAAATGGAATGCCAAGCATCTCACCATGAGCGTTTCTCCTAAGTCAGGAAATTCTCTGAACTGAGTATTTACTCTAGTATTTTACTCACTTGTGATTATTGTATTCTCTCCAGACCAAGGATCCTCCAGGAGAAGCAATGAAGACAAAATTGTTAGCTTATTTAAAAAAATAAAGATTAAAACTTCTTATATCTTAACATATTAAAAAGTAATGGCAAAGCTAATGAAGAACAAAAGTTTTGCAAGTCCTCTTCCTGCCTCTCTGTCGTGGTTTAACCCCACCCAGAATGCTTGTGCACCCACTCCCCCCCTCTTCTTGCCCTCCCCTATTTTTTTTATTTTTTTTTTTTTTCATCTCTTCTTGGAGCTCCCATTTAGTAGCTCTGGAGTGGGGGCTCCAGAAAGGTTGTAGTAATCATGGAAAGCAATGCTTAGGGCTGCACAAATGTGGAGTTTGTTGTGAGTGATGTCCGATAGTAGTATGGCTGGCTGTAATCACTGTCAGTGAGGTAGATGGCTAGAAGTCTCCAGTTAAGACCAGTATCAATAAGGGTTAATAAGCTGGCCTATATCCATTGTCTCAGATATGGTACCAACTGCTGTCAGGGAAAAAGCACAGGCCTTCCATTAAAGGCTTGGTTCCCAGCAGATCTCATGTGCCAGAACACTATTGTCTGGTCCAGAAACCAGAAAGGCAGGGAGAACATTGCCCTGAAAGTGAGTTTCTGTGCTAAAACACACTTCTCCACTGATGTCTGTAAAAGTCTTCTTAAACCCTGTCTGTCCTGGCTTGTAAATCCCTGGACTGGTTGTATCCAAAGACAGTACCCACACTTCATGACTAAAATAAAAACAGAAGGTGTGAGAAAGGACACAAACACACACTTGTAGCGGTGTCGCACATGATCAGACGGAGAATGGCATCTCAGAGGCCTTTGTGGTGCTCTGGATAGGCAAGGCTGGGGTAAATATTCATTCCTCTGTCTACAGTTTGTAAGTCTTTCTGCACAGTCAGTCTTGACAGTGCTCCAGTTTGCTGAGCAGTGAAGGGCTTGCAATCACTAGGGAAAGTGTTTTGTGAGTCTGGGAAGCTCAGGGCTTGGCTCTGGGCATATCAGAATTGCTGACCAGAGCTGAAGCATGGTACATTAATTTCTTATGTCAACTAAACTCTGCCAGGGTTTGTCTTCCATTTGTCTTCTTTGCCCAGAACAGAAGGCCCAGCAGAAGCTCTGCCTATTGATACATGGTTTTCTCTAAATCACAGGCCTCTAGACTTCACATATTTCCTGTTTTCAAACCTTTTTCCTTTTTACCTGGAAAGGGAAAGGATGAGGCATTTCCCGGTGAAAACATTTTTTAATAGCTCCATCCTTGCATTAAATGGCTCTTATATCTTCATTGCCACATTGTTTGCAGGGTTTATTCCTCCTTTGCCTTTCTGCTGATGTAGATCTGAGACCCCTACCCTCACAGTGGTCAGTTCATAAGACCAGTAGCTTGGTTTTTCCTTTGTCCTTTATGCCAGCCACCTCAGACATATTGAGAAGCTTCTCCCAGGCAGAGAAAAAGCTGGTAATGAATGAGTTTCAGGCAGTGAAGCAGACAGCTCTGCTCAACCTTCATTGGTAGGTTTCCAAGCTGATGTCAAAATTTGTTCTGAGACCACCCCAGAAAATTTATATTGCACCAACAGGTTCCCCAAACTCCACTGGAACACTGAAGGTCAGTGGCAGCATACAGGACCTTCATACTTTGCTTCCTGCTTTCACACCTCCTTTCCTACAGCACTTCCATACCTTCTTCAGTGGCCTCCCTAATGCATCCTGACTCTTCGGTTACCGGCACTTAGTGAGAATCTATGGTCTTACCAAACTTCTGGGGATCAGAGGGAAAGGACGAGCATTTTTAAATCCTTGCTCACAGATACGATACATGAGGTCTCAATGAGCTTTACATGTTGGGCAAAAATGCCAGAGCATTCCTTGTGCCCAGGTACACTTTCTTCTCTGGAGTGATAAGCTTAAGAAACATACTACCCAGCCAGCTTAGCTCCAGTTCTTTCCCAAGAGTGACTGCTGCATCCAGGATCATGCAGCATTTTTATATGCAATCACCACAGAGTGTTCAGATAAGAAAAATAACAGCAAGACCAGTAAACCTGTATTTGGAGATAATTTTTTTTCCCCAGGGTGTTGCTGTTTGGCTGAGAACATCTGGCTCTGGTCCTCCCTAACTTTCTGCAGGCATTTAACACCACTCTAGTTCATTAATTGGTAAAGACTTAAGATTATACCTTCACAGATTGCCTTGCTATTGCCAATAGACTTCAGTGGGTGACAGTGAAGAAACTCTTCATGGTCCTCTGAGAAAGACCTCCTTAATCTAGGGAAGGAAAAAAAAGCAACAACTTTTGTCTTCAAGAGAATTAATTATACCTAAGCTTTCCAAGCTACTGAGACAGTGTGATAAAAATGTGATGAAAAAATGACAGACCAATAAGAAATATGCCCATATTAATAAGCCTGGAGTTGGCTTGGCTGTTGGGAAATAAATTCTAATGAATTCATCTAAGAATTGTCTCTCCCTTTCATTTCCCAGTAGGTGCAAGGAGATACTGATCTGACAAAATCATCCTATGCCTAGAACTTTGATTTGTCTAAACAAAATTGCACTGCATCCAAAGCCAGGTCTTTTCAAGTTCAAAGCACTTCTGAGCAGCACTAGGTTGATGTGGGCAGCATCACCACAACATGACTATGTTACTCTTTCACTCCCTCATATGGGCCTTTCTTCAGCAGGGTTTAATTAAGAAATGTCACACATTCCCTTAAGATCCTTCCTACTATGGTCTCAGTGGAGGCCCAAGGGATGTCCTTACTGCTGATCATGGAAGAAAACTCACTCTCAATGGCAACTCTCAGTATACCCTGCCCAATTTCTGCAGGAGAACCTTTTGTTACTGTTGGAGCAACTGGGATGCCATCTCAGTGACACTACTAAGACTTGGCAGTACTGTTAGATGTCAGTGCAATGTAAGATGTCAAACAGTTTGCTGAAAAATAGCTTGGTGTGAGATAGTTCTGGAAAATTTCCCTTTGCCTTCTCTAGGACTGATTGCCTCTTCTGGGTGCTTAACATATCTCCAAAATGTATGCACAACAGTTCCCTGCAAGTGGGAGCCGTCATGCCAGATGTCTATATGAGCAGAACAGGAGTACTTGCTTGAGGATAAGCTGGAGTCTCAAAAGCTTCAAAAGAGTCTCATCTTCCCTGACTCTTTGTGTTTATGGAGAAGCCCATTCTTGCAGGGCCACCAGGGCCATGAAGCTGTAGCATATCCTTGTGTCAAATAGAAGCTGCAATCCAATCAAGTTTGTGGTTAAATATTTGACATCTTATGGCAACAGGTGCATGGGGCAGAATGTGGTATATGACAGTGTGACGAGACAAGGAAAGGGAGGACCAGACAGCACTGGAAGAATACCACTACCTTTTACAGGTAGGACAAATTACTTTCCAAGGACAAATTGCCAATGAACATACTCCAACTGTGCCATGTCAATATGCATCTGTGTGAACTTGTGTAAAAGTTTAAGGCAGAAATTGAATGGCTATGTTACACTATTGAGATTTGACTCCACATAGTAAGGCTTCCTTCCATAGCTCCCTTTTAGACTCCCTTTGTGGTTAGGCTTGCCATGAGAACGTCTTTTTATGAAGATCACACACTATTATATGTCTCTGTGAATCACTAGGTACACAGAGTATATCTGGTGCTGAGCCTTCAGCACAAAAGACCTGGGAAAGCAGACAAACCAAACCTCCTTACTTGGAGTAGCAAGTGTCTTCCAAGGGAGTATGAGATGGGACAGAGCAGAGGATGAGGACGTTCAAGAGAAAACAGTTATTTCTGTCCTGAAAGACCTGCACATTTTTGTGAATACATCCTCTAAAGCTAAGAAGTGACAACTCAAGCTCCAGTTAGCCTGCCATCTCCCCAAAGACCAGCACTATCAAGCTGCTTGGTAATTACTCATCAATTTTCTCTTAAATTCAAGCTTAACTGTAAAGCACAGGCTGCTTTTTAATAATATTACATGCAAAAGTGTAAAAATGGAACTAATAACCATGTTTTTAACCTCTGCCTTAGATCTCTCCCACATACAAAGCTTACAGTAAAAAGCCATTGTCTGCTCACAGTAAGTGTTGGGTAATACACAACAACAAAACCATGTCCACTCTTCTTTAAAATAACTCATAACTACAATAGCCAATAATAAACACTGATTTTTGATAGCGGAATAGACTCCACAACTTGTTAAAGTTGTAAAGTAGGTATGCTTTATTCAGCTGAAGACGCACGGGGGATTGGTCCTCCAAAAGGCATGCGTGCCTCAGTGCCGTTTTCCTTTTACATTTATCCTGTAAAGTCATACATAGGTATTAGGTCGCACAATACGCCTATACATATTCATATTCTATCCCCGCTTCGTATTATAATGAGCTAAAAGGCGCTCCACACATGCGCAGTGCCTCCTGGTGGTCTTGGGCAGGGGTCTTCAGATGAAGTAAGTAGTCTTCCTCTTGTGGGTAGGGGTCTTCAAGATGAAGTAAACGAGTCTTCCTCAGGCTTGAACTTTTTACCTCTGGTCCTCACGCATGCTCTTTAGGAGCTGGATGGGTCTGGTCCATGTCTAGCTGGTTTAATGAGCTATTCCCTTCGCTAGGAAGCCTTATCTTAGTGCTGTCTGATAAGGCAACTGCTGGGCTTGTCAAGCCAGCCATGATTTAAGCAGTACTCCTTGTACAACCCCCATTCTCCTCACTAGGAGGTTTTGTTCTGGTATTTGTCTGATAAGACATCTGCTGAGCTCGTTAAACCAGCTATGACTTAAGCAGTACCCCCCTGTACATTTTGACAACCCCCCTGTACATTTTGACAACCCCCTTGTACACAATAGGCCACATCAGTTTCAATTTTAGTAGCAATAATCACATAAGAGCCTAGTGAGGCTACAACATTTGAGATAGGCATCACTTTGAATTGGGGCAGTACAGCTTATCAGGACTTTAATCATTACTTCTGAAGCTGGGCAAAAGTTAAGGTCTTCAAGAAAAACAAAACAAAAAGAAAAGCAGTGCAGGCCAACAAATAAGGTCTGGTTTTAATCATAATTACTGATTTGTAGATGAAAACCTGTAGGCAAGCATGGTTTTGTCACTGTCAAATGACTGCATGAAACTAACAATTACAGCTGATGGGAGCAATGGAAAAACTAATCCCACAGCAATAAACAGTCTTCAAAACGTCCTTCTCTTCCAGACAACAGAACTGCATGAATGCTGAAAAGTTAATAGGAGACTGCAAATGAGAGCAATTGTCAGAGCTGGCTGTGAGTGAGTTTGACCTATTAAAATTACCCAGCAAGTCCACAAGGCATATGGAGTTCCTGGAAAAAAAATGCTGCTATAGGATATGCCATCAGTTAAACACGCATGGATAAATACACACACCAGGCACAATATCCCAGCCCAGAAAACCCCCATAAAGTAACATCACAAACACTGTGCTTTTGGCTTGAAAAGTCTTTCACAGCAGCAAACTTGAGATAATTGCTTGTTTTTCTGCTAATAATTTCTTGGCTTTGAGACCTGTCTGGCAAAAGACATGATCAGAATAAGGCAAAGAGTTGGCATTTACTGTTTCATACAGCTCTCAGAATGAGCACAAGAGTAAAAGAGGAGCAATGCTCTCTTCTTCATGCCCAGGGAAAGAACTTGTTCCAATGGTGGTGAAGTGGATCCCAGGGGAAGGATGCTGGAGTGTCAGTGGCTTGGAGAGAAATAAGTGGACTGGGAGCTAAACCACCAGGCTAGGATTTGGAATAGTTTCGCTCTGCCTCTTTTTTGCTACCTTTCATCTGGAATATAGAAATTTCAACTGATATTTTGCTCAGGTGCTAGGTGCCACTCTGGTTTCAGATGCCTGAGACCATAACATGCTCCCAGAATATAAAACATGGTATAGAAGTATATTTACATTGAAGAAGCAAACTGCCAAGACAGTTGGGTTCAACTTAGAAATGAAACAAATTAAAATCCATAGAAATTGGGTGTTTAAATCCTATGGCATGGATTAATTATCAGATTCCTCTTGCAGGAATTTAAACCACCATTTGAGAATCCTGTCGTGGATATAGTGATGCACTTCAGTCATAAGAGGAAAGTAACAATGTTGATTGATATAAAACAGTGATTTAACAAAGCTTGATAATAAATGTGACGGTGATTTAACAAGATTTGATGGTGAGGAGCAATTATTTATTGCATACAGGACAGGATCAGACAAAACTGTCAGAGAGACCCTCCTATTGAATCATGAGGCTCAGGAAGGACTCCTATGTATTTTAAATTACTCAGAGGGTAGTTTAGGTGCTGCTGGATCCAGGATTAGTCCCAGACTTGATCAACTGTGTCTAAAGAATTATGTATACACAATTAGTCCTTTAGATCATTTAGCTAAGATTTCAAAATTTATCATGCTATTAAATTTCTTACTGACAGTCTGTTGCAGCAAGGAATGTCTCAGCCTCGAGAAGTAACTTTGAGAGGTGTCCCTGCCCAAGGGAAATCCTGATGTCTATCCCACTGCCATGCAGGAGAGCTCAACAGGCCCATGCAGGAGAGCTCAACAGGCTCAACTATAATTGACTTCTAGTCATATTTGTATACCAACTACAGAAGTTAATTTCTTCAGGATTCCATTTGAGTCAGGCCTTGGCCAGCACTATGGTTAGGTGGGAGCATTGTTCAGATTAACCATGGCTATTGTGTTGTTGTCTGGCTCTGAATCCACTTCAAGTTGGATGCAGCCATCATGATCAGATGCATCAATTATGGTTGCCAGTGGTGGTTATCAGTTGAGCAGGGTTACAGAATATAAAGGTCAGGTAGTGGTGGTGAGAGCACATGGCCACAACTCAAATGAATTTTCCTTCTGCAGGAGCTATCAGAAAGAGGCTGTTTATAGTCCTGAGACTTAAATATGAATTTTGCATTAATTATATATGCAAAATATATGAGGGTTTCAGACTGTAAGAGCTAACAAAATATTCAAGGGGATGCTTTCAGATGTAGAGATGTTCTCTCATCTTTAAGTTACACACTGTAACACAGCATGCTCTTACTAATCCATTTCTATTTCATTTTTGACTTAAACATTCATTTTAGGGGTGTAAAATAATTTACAAAGTCATGCATCCTACTAAGGTAAAATTATATAAAACTGAAAACGTATCCAAAATTCATAATCCTTGTATAAGTTCACTTCTACAGCCTTCCTAAACTTGACCTACGGTATTAACAGATTCCATGGAGGAGTTTAGTAGAAGGTATTTTTACATGTTTCTTTCAAAAAATTAAATGAATTACAAACAGGAACAAGTTGACAGGAGTTAAGAATACTATTACTGTCTGCTGCTGGTAAGTGCTTGCTGTAAGCTTCTAATCAATGAAGGAATTAGAATTGTTCATTGTTTTTCAGATCTTCTTTTCAGCAAGAAATTTTGGTGGAGGCTCACATGATATTTATCTTACATGCTTTATCCTGGCAGCACTTCTCTGAGCTGTCAGTACCAGCACTTCCAGCAGACAACTGGTCATCCCATCTCCTGCCTCAGCATCTATTGCCTTGCTGCCTTCAAGCCCACCATTTGCTCTTTTTTACTACAAGTCAAATTTCTGTCATTAGCTGGTTTTACCCTACTCCAATCCTGGTATGCTGGGGGTTTACTGTTGCTTTGGGATCACACTGGGCTAAGTAGTGGAGACTAAGCCAATTATGTCCCAAACTACCTGTTCTCAGTCCTTATCCTATAACAGAAGGAAAAGGAAACTTGTAAAGCAAACCAATACAGAATGCTGCTGAGGTCAGACCAGCAGTATGTCCAAGTTAATCCCATTTATCTGAGACAACTTTCTCAGGACACAAAGAATCAATATACTCCAAGCATGTGAAAAGTAATTCAGGCTGGGGCACTTACACCTTAGAAAGCTGAACAGGTTTTTGCAGTGGCAGTCCCATAAAAAGGCAGGATCAGTCCTCTAAAAACTAAAGCTTTAAATTGAAGTTAAAAAGTGGAAGTTAAAAGTTAAAGTTTCAGCACAGATGAGAACGTTTTCTGCAGGTTCTGAGCTATCTTTGGAGAAGCCTTTTTTTGATTGTATTTCTCAAGAAAATGGTTAGCAAAGCTGACATTTAATTGTATAATGGCTGAAAATAACTTCATGTCATTTAGCAAAGACTTTGGTTTAATCTTTCTTTTTTTTTAATTAAATTTGTCACAGTAATGTATTTGCATTATTAAATCATCTTGAATTTGCAAGAAGATTTTAAAACCAATATATTTTTAGAATGGTTCATTTTCAATCAATCATCTGTATGTGTCTGCCAGGAGAAAGCAGAACGCAGGAAGCACGGCAGGGATAGCATCCTGCCAGAGGAGAGATGGAGGCCAATGTGATTTTATGCAATGTACACTCCATTAAGGGGGAGACCTTATAATAGTCTTCCAATACATAAAGGGGACTACAATAAATCTGGAGAGGGACTTTTGACAAGGGCCTGCAGGGACAGGACAACAGGGAATAGCTTTAAACTGAGAGGGGGAGATTGAGATGAGATATTAGGAAGGAGTTCTTCCATCTGAGGGTGCTGAGGCCCTGGTACAAGTTGCCCCGAGAAGCAAGAAATGTTCCTATGCTAAGCTTTGTGTTTCACTAAGTCTGCGTTACTTAAAAACATCCACTGCACTAATAAATAAATAAACCAAAAAAAAACTAACCACAGCCCATAATATGTTAGCTGAAATGTTAGGTTGAAAAGGTCTTCACTTGTTAACAAAAAAACAAAGTAGGAATTTAATTGGCTAATGTCATAGTCTGCCAGCATGGTCATAATGAGCTAAGAGCTTGAAGATTAATTATCTTTGACATCTCCAGTGAGACACTAGCTGATCCTCTATTATATTTCGGCTGTATGATACAGGGCAATGAGTTCAGGAGTTTTCCTTACCCAGCTGGCTCCAGACTAAGCAAGTTCTGCCTTCAGAAAACCTGCGAATGATTTGAGATGGATCAGTGGGGTTATTGGTCATATTTCTGAACTATTGGAACAGGTTGCCCAGTGCAGTGGTGGAATCACCATCCCTGGAAGTGTTCACAAACTTTGCAGACAAGGCCCTCAGTGATATGGTTTAGTGGTACACTTGGCAATGCTTGTTGATCTTAAAGATCTTTTCCAACCTGGTTTATTCTGTGATTCTATCCAGTACCTTGGAGCATCAGTCATACTAATGATAATTGCATTCCTGCAACACAAGGAACTCTTGGCACTCAAAGGACAAGTGCATTCAACAGGAGGGGTCAAACAACTTAATAGCTTTAAGGCTTAAGGACCACTTTGTGCTGCTTCCCATTCCTTTGGCCTGTTCACAGGTCTTTGGTGTTGTCCTGATCTCTGCTGTCCATCACAAGGCTTAGGCATAAACAATACTTGTTCCTTGTGGAATAAAGGTAGGGTTACCTTCATTGCATGTTGCCTAATTTTTCAGGCATCTTTGTTTTTCTTCCTCAGGGAAGTCTCCAGCCATTGAAAGGTTGTAGTGAACAGATTCAGCTGGTTCTGAACCCCATTCCTGGCCTGGCTGACAATCAAGTCATGAACTCTTGCCTACTGCACAAGACTGACTAATGTGATTTAACCCTGGCAGGGAGAAAATTCAGAAAAATTAGTCAGCTATCAAGGCTATGCAACTCTGCATGTTTTGGATGTGGAACATGAAGAATGGGCCTGGCTCCTGTCCAAGAACTGCAATATCTTTAGACATCAGGGAGCTCAAAGGTAATGGTCACATTTAAGTCAGAACAAGGTCTTCATTAGTCCTAAACTTCTAGGCCTTGTAACTTGCTATGGTCACATAAGAAACAAATAATGTCTGGCCTGAACCCATGTCATAGAATCATAGAATAGTTAGGGGTAGAAAGGATCTTAAGATCATCTAGTTGTCCGTATTCTTGCAGAATACAAGCAGAAGAAGAAAGACTTCGGAGCGTTTTCTCTAGAACTACATGTGCCTTACTAAATGAGCTTGAACTTGGGGACAGTGGAGGTCACTTTGTGGTAAAGGCATATTGATCAATACAGCTTCCAGCTCTCCTTCAACCAGCCTTTATGAGGCTGGGGCAAGTCAAAGAACCACATGATGATCTGCAGGTGCCCAGAAATTGTTTTCTGAACTGTTCTGTGGCATTTACAAGTGTAGTCATCTTTTCAAAAAAAGGATATTCTCTCCTCAAAACTCATTCTGATGAAATAAGCTGAGGACTGCACCATTTCAAAAAATCAGAGGCAGAACTGTTGACTACATGCATTATTGGTTGGTTTAACATCACAGGTATTTTGATTTAGGTCAGCAAATTAAACACCAGTGAAGGTCCTTTCATCTTGGTAGATATCTCCCAGAAATAGTATAATCTTTGGAATCCTCTGAACTTGTCAAAAATGCAGACTTTAGAATGAAAGAATCGTCTGGATTTTAGAGTAAATAAAAGGAATTTTATCAGAGGCAGTAAGAATTCTTTCACAATACTTCTCATTCCCTTTAGTGTTTTCTGACAAGACAAAAGAATATGAAAAGGGGATGTGCTTGACACATTTTTTAGTAACAGCATCAAAAGTATTCTTGAAATTTTGGTAAGTATTTCAGCTTTATTTTGGTAGATAATTCATGCCTTTTGAGGGTTTCCTATGCCGTGGCAAAACGAAATTTGCCAGTCAGAATTGTATCTTTCCATGAATTGGTGCAAAATTAACTTCCCTCTGGAAACTGACAAGGGAAAAAAACTCAAACAATTTCATCAAGACATTATTAAAAAAAACTTCAATATTTAATTCTTTACTGTTGAGAAGAAAATTCTTCTTTCAGGCAGCTTTATTAACAAGACAAGTTAAAGGCAAACACCAAAACAGAAATGTCCCTCACAACATCTCATAAGTCAAATGATCCAAAGGCCAGAGCCTGACTTCTCCCATGTGGAAGGAGACACAAATAATGCTATGAAAGAAAGGAAAAGAATTTGTTAGTTTTTGTAAAGTTTTCTGGTGGTTCTGATATGAGATCAACTGGTGCAGTACAGAATCAAAGAACCATAGAATCATAGAATCATGGAATAATTTGGGTTGGAAAGGACATTAAGATCATTTAGTTCCAACCTTCCTGCCGTGAGCAGAGACATCTCCCACTAGACCAGGTTGCTTAAGGCCCTGTCTAATCTGGACTTGTATATTTCCCTGTGGAGACAGTGTTCGCACAGGAGAATGGAAAATTGGTACATAAACTCTGAATAATTCTGAAAGATACAGCAAGGCTGTGAGAGGCCTGAAGAAGCTTAAGCAAGCAAGATAAGAAGCTGTAATTCACTGAGTTATGAGAACTGTGGGCTGTTGCCAAGCTTTTGAGGTCAAGTTCTCACACCTGTGTTTAACCAATTATGTGTTAGTCGCTAAGGGTCTTCAAGACATGTATCCAATCATACTATGCCAAATCACTGTAAGTGCCTGTAAGAAATGGTATATAAGGAGTTAAAGCTTTGTAATAAATTGGCAATCACTGATCACATTGATCGTTCCCGCGTTGTCCGTGACTCCCACGTCAACATTTCCCAGCACACTTTACACAGGGGTCAGCCTGCTCTAAGTTCATTTTCATCACTTTGGTTCTACTCACTTCCAGAAAATACAACATTGGTTGCAGATCTGTAATCAGTTATTTCTCTTGCTACCAGCATCTAGCTTAAAATTGGTGACTTATGACTGCTTAATTAGTACAATTTTATCCACTGTTATCACAATCAGATAGCAAGACAACTGCATATCCAATATATCCAAACCTTTTTATGTAACCCGGATTGGTACATCAACTCTTCGCTCTCTTGGACCAGCTCTTTTGGCTGGAAAACGGTTTCTTTGCTATGTCTTGATGCGATAGTAGCACACTGACTGGTTGACCTCTCATTTTCACTGTTTCTGTACCTTCAAGAGACATGGAAATCCTGGTGGTTAATGCAGGAGGAGCACAATGATCAAAAGACACAGTGACATGAACAGCATTTTAACTTAATGTTATGCAAGAGAAGAAATCAATCTCAGTACATTTTAACTGTGCCTGGTCAGGTATTTTCAGATTACAGAGTTCTTCCATAAGCAAAGGCAGAAAAAAATTGTCAAAAGATGTTTCCCATAAAAAGAAAACTGTTTTTCATTCAAAACCAATTTTCCTTAGGAAATTTAACTACTGCTGCTGCCAAACTGAATTCCAAAAATGTCTGAAGTTTTTGAATTCTTCTGTCTCAAAAATGCTGATGCTTTATCCCATTTCCTGGCAAAACTGTGGAGCTATTTTTTTTCCTATGTGTTAACTGAAGCACAGCATTGAATTAAAGGTGGTTTAATTACCTTCTCTTTAATATCTTCCTAAGTATATCCCCAAACTCCCTTATAATTTTGCTTATTTATGTATGCATTTCATTAGTGCTAATAAATGAACAGCTGTAAAATTAATGACCTTTTCATGACTACATCAACACGTTCCATAGGAAACGCTGATTCTTCTAGCCCTATCCTTTTCTGAACTAGGTATTTCAAGCCCTTCCTGTTTTTTATCCTTATGACTTCCTTAGTTACTGTTCGAAACTGTCCCCAGAGTGCTGCCATTTCACCTTCTTTTATAGAAAACATTTGCAGCATTTTGTTCTCTATACATTAGTATCACTCCCTAACCACAACAGAGTTAAACATAAATAGCCCAGTATAATGTGAACTTCGTGTTAGAGTGTGCTCAAACAAGCAACTTATTTGCTGTGAAAGGTAAAGCACACACATGTGCTGGATGTTGGTGTAATGCACTCAGAGACATGCAAAACTCCCTTCTCATTGTATTAGTTCAATTGCAGAATAAAATAGGGTAGAATTGCAGGAGTATTCACTTTCCTTATTTTTTCTATCTTTTATGGCAACATATGTCTGGATTTTTGATGAGAGGGGACCCTGACAAAGAAATAAACTGTTTGGGGTATTAATTTTATTTTATTTTATTTTACTTTGTGTTATTTTATCTTATTTTATTTTATTTGATCTTATCTATCTATCTATCCATCCTTCTATCTATATATCTTTTTACTTTCCAGACTTTTGACATTAAAGTCAAACTTCAAAAAAAAAACCGTAAGCAATGTTATTTGGCAATTAAGCACAAATTCATAAAGATTATTTTCTTCCTTGGAAACAGCACTTTTTTCCAATATGACTTATTGTTCACCAGAAATATCAACACCTCACCTCTAGTCTACTGCTCAAGACATTCTAACAGTTAGACATGAACCTAATCTGCAAGTTAGAAATCTCTGTAGTTCTTAAAATAACTTCTCGATTTCTTCTCTTCCTATTGGAACAAACTTGGTAAATTTGTCCTTGGAAAACTGGAATAAAAACTGTCTTTGCAGATCCTATGAAGAAACACAGTGAAAGGGGAATATTTCTAGAACAACTTATTCTTTGTTCTATTATGATATTGTAATTAAGTACTGTTTTTCCTTCTTGGTGCTTTACCCTCCAGTTACTTCTGAGTGAATAGGACTGCCGTTCCTATGCATAAATCCCTGGTGAAATCTAAAGGCTAGATGGAAGAAAGGGAGACCAAAAAAAAAAAAAAATTAAAAAAAAAATAAAAGGAAGAATACTAATATTTCAGGGTTGCAGACTGGTAGGTGTTGCTTCCTTGGGCTTGCCCCTTTCTTTGACAGAAGGGACAAGTGAAGGTGCCTATTCACTGAGCAGGAAGAGCCAGAAGTTACAAGCCATAGGTGCTCAAGGCCTCATACAACCTGGCCTCTAAACCAGGCTGGATGGGGCTTTGAGCAACCTGGTTTAATGAAAGGTGTCCCTGCACATAGCAGGGGGTTGGAGATTTAACATCACTTCAATCACAAGCCATTCTATGATTCTATGAATTCTTCATCATACTCTGCAGACCAAAATCAGGTAGTCTGACACTTGCTGAGAGCAGAGGCACCAGCTACAAGGGTTGAGATATGCTGAAGGATATAGGGGAATTGCCAGGACTGCAGACTGCCTGTTTCAATTGAGGGGAACTTCTAGGAGAGGAGACATGAAGCTTTACACAGAAACCTCTGGCAATGCTGAAGAGGTTGCTGTCTTGTCTCTAGCTCAACATTCCTGTGCACATAATGCAGACCCCAATAAACAATCAGGAATTGGTTCCATGTTCAAAACTATGTATCAAATGGGGATGGGGCTCTTGTAACTCATGCATATTTTGAGCCAGCAAATAATGCTGTATGTGCTTAACAAATTGCAATGACATGGAAAGATGGAGGATTATAGGAGAAGGAGCATTATGGGAGCATTAGAAGAAGCAGCATTATAGGAGAACGTACAATTTAATTAACTCTGTAGTTAAGGTAGATCAGTTGCACTTATTTCTGAACTAACTCCTGACTGTTACTGAAGTGTCGGTTATGACTAGTTTCTCATCTTATCTACAAAAAAATTAATTCATCAGAGAAGTAGTTTCTTACAATTAAAAAATAATAGTATCTCCAAGTATGCTTAAGCCAACTAAACCACACCACAACAGGTAGCTAAGTATATACACACATCTGTGCCTACTCAACAAAGATGACTAATGCCCGTAATTTCAATTAAAACCCCAAGGGAGCTATCTGGCCTAATCCCCATACTTGGTCCCAAGAAATTAAAAAGCCAATTTACCTAACATGATTGGACAAGCAGACATGATCCTTCTAAATATGACCACAGTTGTCTCTGTATTCTCATTCACATTAGCAGAAATTTTCCTCATCAAAGAAGCCTTCTGATGTGCAACCATTCCTGCTCAACTCTACGGTATGTGGTGAGCAATGCCATTAAGTCAGCATTTCCAAACAGGGAAGCTCATGGCACAGGAAGCTGTGCCAGTCACCTGCACTAATAAAAATCTGGTTTATAGTCTTTGATGAACTTGTAGCATCTGAAGACCCGATGACAGCTGAGAAATTAGCACTGTAATGGTCAGGTGTTGTTAGTTATGCTTCTGCCCACTGGGTACCAAGCCAATGGAAGTGTCTTCCGCGTCCAGTATGATGTGCAATGAGCAATCACGCAATAAGAAACCCCTAATGAGCAGCTGGCATATTACACTGTTTCTTGAGCTAAGTCTTGCAAGTAGTGTCAGTCCTCCCATATGAGGCTGTGTTTACTTTTTAACGCTGGGCCATCAACAAGATTGGTCTTTGATTTGCTTAAATTCATCCCACAAACTGTAGATACTACTTCTCCATCACTGTCACAATCCTAAACTGCTTCCAGTTACTCTGCTTGACAATTTATGCTTGAAGTTCCACAGTATGCAATATGTATTAAGATTAAACATCCTCATTCAGAGAGACATACAAAACGCTTATGCCATTAAGCCATTTGAGATATTCAGATGTCTTTAGAGAGCAACAACCTGTGTTTATTTCCAGTGAACTGTCTGGACTTGAATTTGCAACCTAGAAAAAAGATGCTGGAAGAGTAGCCACATGAGAAAAATAAATGTCCTACCCAAATTCCCCAAGTTATCTTATTTTTCCATCTACTCCCTGATTATACTGACCCCCATCACGATCAGGGAGAAATAAGAAATACAGCAACATGAACTAAATACAAAATTATCCAAGTATGTTTTAGTCCTACCTCCCAGAGATCTGTCAGGACACTCCATTATGACCTTACTAATCACATTTAGCATTTACCCCATGACAAATTTTGGTATTCTATGGCATCATATCTGCATTTTTTACTGGTATTCCATCTTCAGAAGTAGTGTAGTTTTCAGAATTTCCTTTCCACATATGGAAATCCTCGCAGCTGTGGAGAAACATGCAAACATATGCTCCAAATATTACCCTAAAGCTACAATACCAGGATATAAAAAAGGAGGAATAGGCATGATACACCTGAAAAAGCAATGAGAAAACATTTTTCAAGCAGAACAGAACAATTCAAAGTGAAGTGTAGGACTGTTATTCCATGGGAAAAGAGAGCAAACAATAGTCTTTAATATTCACAAAACTGACCAGATAATGTTACAAGGCAAGAAAAACACTAGCTACAGGAAAAGGACACGACAAAAATACAGAAAAGTTAGCCAAGTCTGAAGAAACTCATCCTTAAGTGCTGAAGGAAACAAAGTAATCTGAAAGATTACTGTTACCAATAAATAATAGAGAGAGCATGAAGCCCCATGAAAAGTGCAGAGCAGACATACACCCAAATTTGTAAAAGTAAAAAAGAGACCCTAGAGAGTGTTGAGGTAATCGCTGCAGCCCCAAGAATTACTGACTAAATGCAGTTCAGTGCAGAGGAAAAGAAGACAAACACGGGTAGCAGGCATTTGTCAAGGACTGAGTAGCTGGCCTTGCTCATTCAGGGTACTCCCTGGGTGTCCTGTGTAGGAGTTTCAGTAGATCTGTTCATAACCTCCCTGTTAGCAAATGAACCTATGGCTTTGATAAGCTATCTACTGAACAGTCAGCTAGCTAGGAGAGGTGGTCTGTTTGGTCTGTTTGGTTTTTAGAAGACAGAATAGCTATTCACGATTCACTGTCGTTTGTGGGGAGAGATGTAAATTGTTCCCATGGGGGTCTGACCTGTGCCTGCTGTTATTCAGTTGAATCAATAATGACCAGGAAGATGGAGAATAAGTGCACTTACAGTATTTACAGATGACACAGAACTGAAAAGGGCACTCAGGAGGGCTGCATTAGAATGTGAATGATCTTTACACACTGGAAAGATGGTCTGAGGTCAACAAGATGAAATGCCACAGAGACAAGTTACATGCTTTGAGGAGAAAACCAAATGTGTCATTACAAAAAAATGTAGCCAGATGACTAATACAGTGTTAGAGGATTTGAGGGTGAAATTTTCTGTCTGCCTAAGACAAATACACATTTTTCTTCAAACAAGCTCAAGTGGCTAAAACTTTATTTGGGCTTTTTCAGCCTGGAGAAGAGAAGGTTCTGGGGAGACTTGGAGCAGCTGCCATTGTCTAAAGGGGTCAGCAAGAAAGCTGGAGAAGGGCTTTGGGCAAGGGCCTATTAGATAAGACAAGGGAGAATGGCTTTAACCTGACAGAGGGGAGACTGAAATCAGCTCTTAGGCAGTTCTTCCCTTCTTCCCTGTGAGGGTGGTGAGGCCCTGGCACAGGTTGCCCAGAGAAGCTGTGGCTGCTCCATCCGTAGCAGTGTTCGAGGCAGGCTTGACTGAGCTTGGAGCAACCTGATCTAGTGGAAGGTGTCCCTGGCCATGGCAGGGTTTTGGAACTGAATGAACTTTAAGGTGCCTTCCAACCCAAACCACTCTGTGACTCTTGCCAATTTCAACAATGGATGGATCATCTAGCAGGTACCACTCCATCTATGACAATTAGAGAAACTGATAATCTTGTGAACCAGCAGGGAGAACACTTGACTTTTGCATGAGGCAAAGTGGTTTTTTATTGAATGCTGTCTTTTTCAAACATGCCAGGATGTACATCAAGATCTCTGAACCCTAGACCCCTAGTATCACCACTCACCCACTCTGACACCCATATATTTTACTACTAATCTCAGTGATTTAATATAGGTGACCAACTGTCCTCCAGAAGCCATGAAAAATCTTACCTCCTTCCAGCACATTCTGAATCAGAAATCCAGCACTTAGAAGGAGCCTATAAGAAAGATGGGGAGAGACATTTTAGCAGGGCCTGTTGTGACAGGAACAGGGTTGATGGTTTTAAACTAAAAGAGGGGAGATTAAGGCTCGACTTGAGGAAGAAATTTCGTACAATGAGGCTGGTAAAATACTGTCACAGGTTGCGAGGGAGGTATGTGCCACCCCTGGGGACATTCAAGTCCCAGCTGTATGGGGTTTTGAGCAACCTGGTCTACTGTAATGCATCCTCGCCCATGGCAGTGGGATTGGACTAAATGACTTTTGAAGGTTCCTTCCAACCCAAAGTATTCTATGATTCTATGATGCTCAAACAGTATGTAAATCTTGCCTGATCCATCACATTGACATTGCAGCATCTGTTTCTGCCTCTGTCCTCCAACTGATGTTTGTCTGTACTCACACCAAGACTCAGCCACCCATATGGTCAAAGGGATCTTTGGCAAAATAGTGGGAGAAAAGCACTACCATTGTTGCTAGAAGTTATCAAAGTTCTGAGCCCCAGGTATCACTCAGGGGATACCCAGATTTTCTCATTCTTTTGGCCATCTTCTTACAGGTTGCAAATTTACCAGCAGATCAAACAAGATAGTAGGGAGAATAAATCAAAATAGTGAATAGTCACCAACTTACCCCTTATGTCATCTTACAGTACCATATTAAGTAGTTTCCAGCTTGTAATTTAAATAGTTTCTGGCTTGCAGATCCTTTTCCATCTTTTTTTTTTTTTTTCCTCTCACAGAAAGGAGGAAAAGTGCTTTTATTAGCACCTGTAACTTAAGCTGCCCTGAATGGCAAGTCAGGACACTCTCAGAAGATCCCACTGTATTTGTATGTATTTATATGTATTTATATGTTCAATACATAAAAAGAAGGCTTGCAGAGAGTGGAAGCAAGGATGGGTAGCCTGGGAAGAGTATGGAGAAACACAGCAGCATGTTTAAGGTCCTTCCCACCCTAACCATTCTGTATGATAGTGCATGATCTGGCACAACACAGGGCAACAGAAGCAGCTTTGAGAGAAGAAGTTTCTGTATGCCACCCAAAAGAGTCCAGCTCTATGGGCTGAGGAGAAAAGATGCAGTGAGGTGTTCTTCCTTTCACTTCTCACTCATGTTTTCAACCTGCAAGGCTCTTTGTGGTGGAGAAACAGCTTCAGAAGCTTTTCACATCAAGCTCAAATTTTCAAGGGAAAAGAACAGCAACCTTGAAATTGTGGCCTCTATGGCTCCTTTGTGCTCAGAGAGCAGTAGAACTTTTAGCAATGCTGACCTTAGCTATCTTGAAGCTGGAATGATTTCTACCAGTAGTGTGATCAGAATTATGTGGAAAAATGACTTCTCCGTTTACATGTGACATTTAAGATATTCATGAGTTTGCATTTGTATAGAGAGTTAAAAATAAGCTCAAGGCTGACAACAAAAATAAAATATTGTTATATAACCATGCTGAAGAAAAAAAGGCCAAACAAAAAATTTGGTAAAACCATTTTTTTACAAAATGTGTTTGTTTGTTTGTTTGTTTGTTTGTTTTTTTAAAAAGCCCACCACAATCAAAGAATGAGCTTTGGTCTGAGAATCTGTTTAAGCTTACAGCATTTGAGAGCTATACCCTCACTTTTCTTTGAGGACAGAAAACTAAGGATCACTATCTCTTAAGATACATACCAGTAGAGCTAAAAGAATATCAAAGAGGAAACCTGACATCTTATTCTGTTTCTAGAGCAGGCAACTATGGCCCTGGGAAAGAAAGTGACTTAATTGAGATCTCTAGCAGACTGAGGAACATCTCCTGTATGATTATTGCTGCCTGATTTCAAACATAATTTGTCCCAGCACTCTTGCATACAGCATAGTTTTGAGCTGTCTGACTCCTAGAGCAGTTACAGAAAAAGTAACTTCATGGATACATATCCACCTGCAGAAGAAAGTTTTTTCTTGACTGTCTTTTCTCCCTGAACATGCTAGGCAATACTCTGATTTTTACTGGCCTAGTTCCTGCTACCTCCCTGGGACTGCCAGAGACCAAACCTGTCTGTCACCACTTTCAGAATCCCAGATATGGCAGTTCCTTTCCTCTGTCACAACATCTTTGTGCTCACAGGCTGGTAACCTCTAACAAGGTGACAAATGCTTTTGTTTTCTAAGTTGCAATCAGAGGAGGGGAGTTTGCATTCAAATGAAAAATATAGGTTGCATACAGCAAGCCATTTTCCATCCTTGATTTATTGTGTTCCATCCTTCACACCACTAAGCACCCTGCTGCGTATTCATAAAGCACACTTTATTTCCTTCCTAGCTCATAATAATAGGTTTACATAGGAGAAAGCCACTTCTAATATGAAGGGAGCCCAGAACCTAGTAAGTAGTCAACAAGCCCTAGCTCCAACTCTACAGTGCTCAGATGCTTCAGGAGGCATAGAAAAAGCTGACAGTGGTTTGTACATGTACTTTCAAAGTCACCACCAGCTGACAAAATAGAACGTTCACTCATGGATGAATGGAAAATGCTTCTGCAAGCAGCTTGTCCCCACTTTCATTCCTCCCTACCTACACAGATCTGTGTCCAGTTCTGAGCTCCTCAGTACAAGAAAGACAAGGAGCTACTGGAGAGGGGCCAGCAGAGGTCACAAGGATGATCAGGGGTTTGGAGCATCTTTCTTACGAGGAGGGACTGTGGGAGCTGGGCCTGTTTAGTCTACAGAAGACTAAGAGCGGATCTCATTAATGCACATAAATATCTCAAAGGTAGATGCCGGGAGGATGATGCCAGACTCTTTTCAGTGGTGCCCAGCAACAGGATGAGGAGCAATGGCCATAAACTAAAACACAATAAATTTCACCTCAACAAATTATACTCAGAGGAAGAACTCTGAACATAAGGCTCACCAAGTCCTTGGCCAAACCAAAACATCATTGTTATCAGCTCTGTTCCCAGGCTGAAAGTCAAAACACAGCACTGCACCAGCTACTAAGAAGGAGAAAAATGACTGCTACTCTAAACCCAGGACAGTGTCTTAGACTTACATAAGTCTTCTTCAATTTCCTCACTCCAGCCTTGTATACCTGAGCCACTTACAGTTGGATCACTGCTACAGATCTCACAGAAGTTGCTAGAAGATATTGGGTCTTGTTTGTTTCATAAGCTGCTAGATCATAGAATCATAAAATCACAGAAAGATCTGGGTTGGGAGGAAGAGACTTTAAAGATCATCCAGTTCCAACCCCCTGCCACTGGCAGGGACACCTTCACTAGACCAGGTTGCTCCTCAAAGCCCTGTCCAACCTCACATTGAGCCCTCATATCTAATATAAATTTGTCCGGTTAAAGCCATTCCCCCTTGTCCTGACCCCACATCCCCTTGTCCAAAACCCCCTCCAGGTTTCTTGTCAGTCCCTTTAGGCACTGGCAGCTGCTCTAAGGTCTCCCCTTAAGGAGCCTTCTCTTCCTCAGGCTGAACCAGCCCAGCTCTCTCAGCCTGTCTCCAGAACAGAGCTGCGCAGCATCTCCGTGGCCTCCTCTGGACTCGCTCCAACAGCTCCACATCCCTCCTGTGTTGCTGCCCCAGAGCTGGACGCAGGACTGCAGGTAGGGGTCTCCCCAGAGGGCAGTAGAGGGGGAGAATCCCCTCCCTCCACCTGCTGCTCACGCCCTGAGGATGCAGCCCAGCACAAGGGGGATTCTGGGTTCTCTCCTCTCTCTCTCTTCAGGACTGCTCTCAATTCAGTCTCTGCTGGAGCCACACTGAGCATTCAGCAGACAAAGTAAAGACTGCCACAGAAATTCTCCTGCTTTCTGAATATGAAATCAAAAGTACTGTAGATAACTCAGGAATCAAGCTTGGCAGAGTTTGAGAAAAGTAATGGTCTAACCAGCAAACCAGGTCCTGCTAAACCAGGTCCCGCTGATTTGCTGATACATATTTGCACGCAAAAAAACCCGAACAACCAAACAAAAAAAAAAAAAAACCAAAACCACTCAAACTAAAACCCACCAAAACAAACAAAGAAAAACACAAACAAACAAAAACCAAACAAATAAAAAACCCAAGAAAACAGTAAATCCACAGAGAACAGCTGAGATTTCACTGAAGGAAGCTAAAAACCAATATAGGTGGTCTGCCTGAACTGTTTTATTTCTCCAGCCAAATATTAGCATGAGAATCAAATATATTTTCAGAGATAGATAGATCTAAATATGCTGAGGTAACTAATGAATGAGGGAGAATGCAGGGAGCAATCAAGACTATACAATGCAACAAGTGGTGTCTGCCTACAACAGATCAACAGAAAACAGAAAGGTCCATAGTTAGAGACAGGTTTCATTAAAAAGTCAAAATCCACATTTCTAGATCTGTCGGACCAGTGCCAGAGGACAGAACATTAAATATAGTGAGAAGGAATAAATAATTTATGGCACCAGAAGCCAAGACTGGCATTACTCAGAAAGATAAATTAAGGAGATGTTTTTTGTTACATCTTTTGAGATAGATGATGCCTCTCTGGACTCTGCAAACTCCAAGTGTCTGTGAGTGCATATGGAAGAACAAGAACATATCTTGTATGTTACAGGCATCTTTTGACTGAAAAGGAGTGACTAGAATATATCATAGCTGTACCAAAACAGTAGTGTGTGCACAACAGTTTCTTAAGTCCATCACAGACCAGGAAGGTAGGAACATTGTCATCTACTGCCCATCTCACAGCCCTTAGGAGCAATCCTCAGTCAGTATTTGCAGGTGAACAAAAACATCAGGTATGAATAGATCAGAGCTGGCTGTTGTCACCCCTGGTCATAAACATATCATGTGCTAAAAGATCAGAGTTGGCTGTTGCTGTCAATCTGATCAGAAGTCATTGCATCAGCGGATTAATTGGTTTAGATGTTCCAAAAATACTGTACTGAAAAGGCTGAAATTCAAGAAGGACAGAGAGGAGGTGAGATCTGGTGGTAGCCAGTCCAGTTCCCACGAAGTATGAGAGAAAAGTCAAACAGCTCTACTCTTTACAGTGAATCAGAACAAATGTGATTGAGTGTTGTGCAAATGAATTAGAACTGGAAGTGAAGCAGTTAAAAGCATACGTAAAAGAAGATGATCACACAGTAGGCTATTACAGACATCCAGTTGTTCCCATGAGAATTAGAAAAAACATGTTATCACTAGGGTAATAAACTGGACAGTATCTCCTAAAACACAAGGGGCATTGTGATACTCCAGACAGAAGCAAAATACTGTAAGGAAAGAAATGCTATACGACACACTTCACCAAAACATGTACAGCAGCACTGAAGATCACAACTGTGCATTTACAATTGTGATTAAAATGTAAATAAATTTTGAATTTGCAATTGTGCATTTACAGCTATACCAACAAAGAAATTCAGGACACCGAGGCCCAAACACAAAAATGCTTGGATGGAAAAAGAATATCTTGCCCTTCGTTAATAAACATTCAGCAATTCACCTGTCTGCTATTTTGAAGAGACCAGCAAATCATTTTAAATCCAGCATCTGCCCTGTGATACTGTGTGATACTTTCACTTTGACCCTTTCTTATCTTAACTTCTTAATTAAGAGAGACATGAGAGAGCTAGAGGGACATATTGAGGGGATGTGTGGAAAGAAGACTGAAGAAGAGGTGAGGGGCAGAGGAGACAGAAAATGGGATTCAGAGAAGCCAAGTGTGGCCACTACTAACTGCGTTACAGCAGAAGAGACTGAAGTAATGCCCCAGCAGTGTTATAACATTTGCATCTCCCTCCCACAAAGCCAAAAAGTAAAAGCAGTCAAGACAGACCTGGTGTGAATAATCACATCATAGCATCCCTTAGGTTGGAAAAGACCTTTAAGATCATCAAGTCCAGTTGCAAATAATAAGTGGCAAAGCACACTTATAAATAATAGTAAGTGTGAAAGCACACAGTTTTGATTAAAAACTACTTCCAAAGAGAGCTGGGGAAGAAGATGTTACCTGCCACCCACTCCTGAGTTCTGCAACTCAGATGTAAGGAAGAAGAAGCCTGGGTGCTGCTGAACATTTTGCGTTGTCTAGGAATGACATCTTCATCATAGCAATATTGCTTTAACTTGCTGGGGTTTTTTTGTACCTCAGGTAAAGCAATTTGTTCACACTCGCTCCTGTCACGTTTTCCAGTCTGCTGGGACAAGCAAACCAGATGTGCCCAAGTGAGGGGCATTGACATGCAAACAAAACTCTGGAACTACTCATTCAAAAGGCATCCTTAAATTTCATGCCCAAACAGAAATCCCACTACATGGGGCCCTGTTTATGTTGTCAATAGCTAATAATGGGTACACATTAAGCATGAAAAAAAAGTCAGTAAAATCTTCATTACTGTAATATTTAGAAGCAAGGGACTCATCACCACAGATTAAGAGAGCAGTATGGAGACTCATTTCTGAATAAATTCTGCTGCCAGCTTGGCTTCCAAAGTTTCCTGTTAAGAGGAGAGTAGAGAGTGGATAAGCTAACAGAAACCAGGAAAAGATCCAAATGCACTGTGATCTTTTGGTCATAAGCATTGGGCTTTTGAGAATTCCTGTGTAAGTTTTCAATGTTCACTGGTACCCAGCTCCTCCTATAGTTCTCAATGAAACTGCAGAGAGTGGGCCTGGGAATAACCTGGGAATAACAGGTGAAACAGCATCCAATCTGAAGAAACCTCTCAAACCCTTCCTTCTCCTTTCAGTGAGAAACATCACATGGTGGTGTGGCCAAGGACATTCACAGTCACAGTGGATGATGTGGATGTATCTAAGCACAGTCTTTCCTCCCATGTAGCACAGATACATTGGGGAAAGGCTCATAAACAGTTCTTACTGCACCCCAGATGTGACCCACGGTGCTTTCAGTATAAGAGGCTGGATCCATAAGGACTGAAAGAGCCAGTGCTTCAGCATATTACTTCATGTACATGTGTTACCGGAGGAAGAAGTGGAGAACAAACCTGAGCTGCGTCACCAGCAGGACAAGAGGCAATGGCTTTAACTTGACAGAGCGGAAATTGAGATTTTAGGATGACATTCTTGCCTGTGAGGGTGGTGAGGCCCTGACACAGGTTGCCCAGAGAAGCTGTGGCTGCCCCATCTCTGGCAGTGTTCAAGGCCAGGTTGGACCGGGCTTGGAGCAACCTGGTCTAGTGGAAGGTGTCCCTGCCTGCGGCAGGGTTTTAGAACTGGGTGAGCTTTAAGGTCCCTTCTAACCCAAACCATTCTGTGAGTCTATGATTCTAACAATTTCATTTAAATGGTGCCACCCATTGAAGACCATTTCCATCACTTTAGGTTACTTAAAAGTTTCTGTCCTCCACACATGCCCCTATATGTGCACTCTTCAGAAAAGCTGTCAGTTTTCTATGAACAGTGCCTGCTTGCTGAGATCTCACAGGCCCATTCATCTGTAGTAAGAACATCTGTGTTTGGTCAGACCAGTGGTCCACTCAGGACAATCTAGTGTTCAGCAGAAGTCATTTGTGCATATTGATGAGGAGGATAGGGTGAAAATCATGAGCACAGAGAGATCTTCATCTTTCACCCTCTCATCTTCCCTTTCAACTTTCACCCTCTCATCTTCCCTTTCAACTTTCACCCTTCAGATGGAGGCCTTAAATATTTATTCCAGAACACCACATTCCTTTCAGATGGCTTTTCTGATCTACCACAACAGCCAGCTCTGACTCAGAGGGCAAAGATTTAGACCAGAAAGACAGAGGAGGAAAATAAAAAAAAAAGTAACAGAGAAATATTACTTATCTTTTCCACTGCCCAGGGTGGGAACCTTCATTGAACAGAACTGCTGCCTCTTTTGGGTGCCTTTTTGGGTGGAAACCCACTGACATTTTCTCTTCTCAGGCAGCAGAACCCTACCCTGCGCCTATGGGGAGGAGTGGGGCAGAATCTAATTTTGACAGTGCAGATACCCAGCTATGTACAGCAGACTGATCTGTGTGCCACTTAAGTTCCAAAATACTGCATTTCAAGTAAAAGCCAGACTGGAAGATGAATTTTAGTTGTCTTATTCATATATTCAGAGGACAGAAGTGATGTGAGTGCTTGTGTAGCATTTGATCCAGGGCAGGTACTGGGCAGGGGCAAATTATTGTCCCTTCACAGAAGGTCAGAACACGAAGTCCCAGTGCTACTGCTCCTGGGAAAGCACTCCATGCAAACCCTTAGCATGGATCCACATCCATTCGTTTTCAACATGACAAAGTTGCCCCCAGACTAGAAGGAGGATGTTTTCTGTCTCCATCTAACAGTAAGGCAGAAGCCCTTCAGTTAACTGGATCTTACACACACACACTTTAAGCACCATTAATACACTGGCAGTAACTGTTTCCTCCCCCAGTTAACCCTGAGAGATTGCACCACCATCAAAGCAGCAAGGATCACAGCAGAGTGATGGACAGACCTATCTTCAGTAAGACAGAACCTTAGTGAAGAGAGCAGGAAAAGAAAAGTATCCCAGAACTGGTATTTGGGCTTGGGATTGGGAGACATCTTGACCCTGTCCAGAAGCAAGGGTGTGAAATACCAGTAAAGGCTCATTGAGACTGTAGGCAAATGAAGGTATCTTAGAGCACAGCCACACATCAGGCTTGATCCCTGCTCTGCAGGTGAAGCCTGAAGTAATGCTGATGAACCATCTGCTAATCCTGAACTGCCATGAGCTGGCTGCATGATCCTTGGCCTCTAGACTTCTTGAAAGTGCCTCCACAACCTCTGCTCCTGTAGTCCTTGGAATAGAAAGTATCCTATGCTGAAAAACACCTAATGCTCATCAGTGCCTCATGGGACCTGACAGACGGCTTCCTGTAATCCCACAGGGTACAGCAGGCTCAAAATATACTCCACTGAGTTCTACAGGAGATATTACAGTTTCATGACCTGGTGTGACCTCACTTGGAGTATTGTGTACAGTTCTGGTGTCCTCAGCATAAAAAGGACATGGATATGTTGGAACAAGTCCAGAGGAGGGCCACGAGAATTATCAGGGGACTGGAGCACCTCCCATATGAAGATCGGCTGAGAAAGTTGGGGCTGTTCAGCCTGGAGAAGAGAAGGCTGCGTGGAGACCTCATAGCAGCCTTCCAGTATCTGAAGGGGGCATATAGGGATGCTGGGGATGGACTCTTCATTAGGGACTGTAGTGGTAGGACAAGGGGTAATGGGTTAAAACTTAAACAGGGGAAGTTTAGATTGGATATAAGGAGGAAATTCTTTCTTGTTAGAGTGGTGAGGCACTGGAATAGGTTGTCCGGGGAGGTTGTGAATGCTCCATCCCTGGCAGTGTTCAAGGCCAGGTTGGACGAGGTCTTGGGTAATATGGTTTAGAGCGAGGTGTCCCTGCCCATGGCAGGGGGTTTGGAACTTGATGATCTTAATGTCCTTTCCAATACTAACTATTCTATGATTCTATGTTCAAATGTTGAATAAGCAATCTAAGGACTGCCTTAGGTATGTCTTCACCAGGGCAATTTACTGTCCAGAGCAAGAAGTTTCCCTGATGAACTTACGAAGAGAATTTACCCCACTTAAAATATTTAATTTTAATGAGGACTTTTATTGTCCTTCAGAAATGCTGCAACCTGACAACTTCTTGGTGGTGGACTTTTACACTCCGCTGTTTATAATGTAAATATACACAGTAGCTAGAAAGTTTGCTTCTAAGCAACAGTATTTTGAGAGCCATCTGATCACAGAAAAGGCAATTTATAATGAAATGGGTGAGAAGGAAGGCATTTACGTTGTGGTATAATGCTGAGATTTTGTGTAATTCTTCCCCATAAGCCCTTTAGTTCAAAATCCCAAGAAGCCACTTGATAAAGATCCTTGTGAAGGTGGGCAAGATAAAAAACAAGTGAGAGCTGTTTCCTAATGCACTATAAATTGTGAGAAACTTTGTGCATTTAAAGAGCTAGTTAACGACTTCTACAGATTAGTGTCATCATTTTCAGAACTCAGCAAGGCTGGGCAGAGTGTGAAAGCTGTGCAATTGGGACCTGTACTAAATAGGCCAAAATTTCTTACCACTATTTTTGCCTTCCTCTTAACACAATTTGTAGAATCACAAAGATTTTAATGGCAGATAGGGACATTTGTCTAAAATATTTTTGTCTATGAAAATGTGGAGAGCTTAAAAAAAAGGTAATCAAGGAAATCAAATAAAAAATAAAATAATCCAATTCATTTTTTCCACTGAATTGGCTTTTGTCCCTCTACAGCATACATATTGTCTTAAGGAATCTGTAATTTGTCAGATGATTTTATGTTACAGGCACAAAGTGGTCTGTAAGGGTGTTTGGGTTGTTTTGGTTGCCACAGTTATAGTGTGAATATTAGAAAGAGAGGTTTATGTTAGTCTGTCCTGCAGACTTTCAACACTAGGTAATTTACATAAATATATATAAGCCAATATGAACTGCTGTGTCTCTGGTGGTTTTTGGAAATCCTTAAATTGAGATTCAATCCACAAAAAAAATCTCATAATGTATTTTTAGACATTCTGTAAACAGCTATAACTCATGTTCCCAAATCTCATATAATTTAAAGATAAATTCTTCTGCTCTATCTTTAATAACACCAATAATATAATCAAGTAAGAATGCTTCTTTGTAATACGAAGTCAGAACACAAATTCAGAAATGCTCAAGGTAAGAAACATACAGCCAGAAATGGCATGGGTTTTATACCATGGTATTTAGGACTACAACTGCCTTCTTCATGAGCATGATGAAAGTCAGACACATAACCAAAAGCTGCACTGCTGTTTCCTTGTTTCAATCCCTCCTTCAATATGCCACCTTTGAACCTGAGCAAGCAGGGGACATCTGGCCTACCAAGAAAGATTATCCCAGTGATGAATGGCATGGACCTCATGCCACATCTGTCAGCTCCCTAGCACTAATGCTCTGGTACCTCCCTGGTCTGCTCCTGTCCCCTTGTGAGTGAACATCCATCCCTGGATTCATTCACAACACAGTACACAGCCATATCTCTTTCCTTTGATTCACACATCTGATTTCCACATCTCCCCATATATGTTTCCATAGCCTGTAAGTACCTTGGATCAGAAACTGTGTCAATGAGGCACTTCTCAAAGGAAAGCATACAGAGCTGGCTCCCTGACAAAGGCTTCTGGCTGCAAAAGGAACAAAAATAATAACCATAAGAATAAAGCGCTCTGTCAGTGATGAAGCATAAAGCAGCACAGAAAAAGGGACATGTTACCTTTCCTGAGAACTAGGAGGTTTGCTTTTCATCTTTATCACCCATGTGCTTTCCTCACATACCAAAAATACAGCAGTTTATATATATATATGCAAGCCTTAAACAAGAACAAATAGATTCTTCTCAGGTTTCAGTGCAGCTTTTCTTTGTGGTGATGGATCTGTCATAGAAATTTACTGCAAGTTTTCAAAGGAATTTTGACTTCTGTATGACTAGGATAAAACTTTCAGAATAAACAAAACTCTTCTAACCATCAGTCTGAAAGGTCAGGATCTTAATAAAACCTCTAGTGAGATTCAGCCCCTTTCAGAACAGTAAAAAGTCCTCTTTTCTCACCCTCTCCACTGAAGAATCAGCAGTACCTCCTGCTAAATACAGCATGCTAGTCTTCCCTTTGCCTTCTGGAGTTTGACCACTTTTGTGCTCTTAATACGTCATTAAGAAGGGTCAGTCCTTTCAATTGCAGTGGTACTTTTCTAAAAACCTATCCCCTATTTTACGTTCTTAGTACAGTAAAAAAAACCCCAAAACAACAACAAAAAAACACCAAACCAACCAAACAAAAAAATGACACACCCACACTTTTTCTTCTCCACCCCCCCCCCGCCCCCCAGCTGTTTAAAAGCACCAAGCCACTGTAATATGCTTCTCACTTAAAAAAGACTTGTCTATTAGACGTCCCTTTCTGGAAGCTTACTATCAACATAACTGTCCTGTCAGGCTTTAAAAGAAGAAAGTTCTGGTAGTTTTTCAGTCTCCAATCAGCTTACCAAAGAATAGGACAATTGGAGAGACATAAGCCATCTGTCTGGATACTCCTGCATGCAGTTCAGCTTCTCGGGGCTTTGTATGATGTAGCTCCTTAGCACATAGCATATCTGAACTTTTCTAAATCTGAACTGCAGTGTCTAACTTGAGTCTTCATGTCTGATTCAAGGTTTCTGTGATTCTTGTTGACTTCAGCTGGCTTCCAGATCCAAATAAAGCTAGTATGCTACAGACCATGAAAAATGTGCTTATGGACACACAGTTCATCAGATTGTTTGAAATCCACGCGGTATTAGTGACCAAAAAGGGGTTAAAGAAGCAACTCCAGGCAAGAGATCTTCTTCCAAAAGGACACTATGCATAGTGCTGGACCAAAGCTAGGCCTTGGTCTTTTATTCTAGCTTGGTGAAGTACTGGCACAGGCTCCCCAGAGAAGTGGCAAATGCTCCATCCCTTGCAGTGTTCAAGGCCAGATTGGATGGGGCTTAAAGCAACCTGCTCTACTGTGAGGTCTCTCTGTCTGTTGCAGGGGATTGGAACTAAATCATCTTAAGGTCCTTTCCAACCCCAACTATTCAATTATTCTATGATTCTATTGTGTTTGTACAGCCTGGTGCTGCTGAAATGAGACAAATGAGACAAAAGCCCTGTCTTCTCAAATGACTGCAGAAAGCAGTATTAGAGAGGAATTAACCCTGACTGCCCTTTAAAAGAAACTGACTTTTAGCTGGGCCTCTAGAGTAGAAATTGAGAGCTATAGTGTGAGTATCGTCAGAAGGACACTACATACAAGTCAACCCAGCATGCAAGGTCTCTAAACAATTGTAATGTGGTTTCAGCTATTGTAGTTGAATGTAGCAAATCAATAACATCTGTGAAAAGCCCTACTGAAAGATGAAGGAGTTGAACTGTGACACCTGACCAGTGCAGAGCCCAAAATGGCGGATACTTTATTTTTCCAGAAAGAAAAGGTTGACAATTGTTTCTGTGGTTCAGTATTACCTGCAAGTTAATCTTCAGTGGAAAGGCAACATTAATGCAAGCAAAATGTCATGAGGCCAAAAAACCCAAAGAGCTCCAGGTCATGCAACAAACTTTGTTTTGGTAAATGAGACAGTGCCAAGGAAAATGTAGAGAAAGAAAATGCTCATGTAAAGCTTCCTCTGTCAAAATAAAGGCTCTGCAAGGAAAACCCTCCTTATGCAAAACAACAGCACATGACAAGTTCACAGCAAATTTGACGTGGGTCTTATTTCAGTAAGACATATACTTTGTGATGGCACCTACAATTGGAAATATTGCAGAAATGTCAGTATTTGACATCATCAGAAGAACCAAAGCATAAGTAGTCAGCATAAGCTTTCCACAGTGGATGAAATGCATTCAGTGCATTTCCATTTCAATGAACTACTAAGCAGAAGCAATTTTTATCTTAAGAACTATGAAGCTTTGACTTTAATTCCCAAACTATGTCTTCAGTAGTAATTATCTAAGACACTTCTTTTTTGTAATAAATATCTATTTGCCTCTTTCACATAAGAGGAGCAATGGGATTTTATTTATTTATTTATTATTTCTTTCTATGCAAAATAAGGAGAACATTTGTATAGAGGACAGTCTAGATTTGCAGAGAAAGCTCTTTTCATGTCTCTCAAAAGAAGATTCTAACAGTCAGTCTAGCTCTCATGAAATGTCTTCTTTTTCCCTTCTGACCCATCCTTTCTACTATTTCTGTGTATAATTTCGCTTGCTGTGAGAAATATCAAAAAATACCAGAAAGATATTTAAGCTGTCAGAGAGCATGCTGACTGAGGAGGGAGCTTCCTCTGACAGAGCTAAGACAGCGCTGAAGGCTGACATGACCCATTTCCTCCATGGCTTCCAGGACTGATGCAAGAGCCATCAGGTGAGGCTTTCTTCTGCGTCACACAAGAAGTTCAGTTAGGAGATCACAGAGGATCCCTGCTACTGTATCTTTTGTGAACGTCATCACACAGCTCTAAAAATCGGGGCTATAGCCCAGAGCTGGAGTTGGCTGAATTGACTGCCAGCACAGAAAACAAGCAGAATTATGTGAGATCTAAGATTGCTTTTTCAAAATCAGAGGCATATGATGAATGGGATCTCTTGCACATTCAATGGGGCCCCCTACCACCACAAATCTAGCTGTAAAAAGAACCTATTGGTCTTACAAGAGTGAGAAACAAAACAATTTGTACTTTGACATTTTTCCTTCCACTTTGTCTTTTGAAAAGAAAAATAATGTCCCAGAGACAGAATGACCTATCAGTTTTATCCTTTGAAAAACATCCTAGTTGCATCTTGGCAATTAATTTGGACCATAAGCCACTGTTTCCTCAGATTAATGTACATCTTTCATTTGTTCTTTGTGGAGCCTAGTATATGTTTATGTTTAGGTATATGTTTAAAGAACTAGGGAGGGAAACAAAACTGAACCAAAGGAAACTATACCTACTGTGTATGCCCGCTGAGACAAAGAAACATTGTTTGGAACCTTAGAAATGTGGAATCAGAAAAACATTTCTCTTCAGTGCTTTAGCAGCACCTAAGTAAACTTAAATTAGAGACGGTATAACCTGCCACATATTCATTACTGCAGTGAGGCAGGAAGTACCTTCTAGAAAGGTTTTACTTGCTTACATTGTATCTGAAAAATTTCAGGGTTAATTAACCAAAAATTGTATGTAAATGCTTAAGGCATGGCTGATATGACTGAGAGCCTTAGTGAGGAAACAACTCTTTGGTTGGCAGCTGTGCTACTTTTCTGAGTGGTTGCTCATATATAAGTGTACCTCTAAAGCTCTGTGACCTTAATAGAAAGGGATCATCTTACCCTTCTCAGAAATTCAACTGTGCCTTCTCAATCTAAGGATCAGCTTTTGCACAGTCTGTCCCCAGGTACAGTGAGATAGTGCTTTTTATTACTTCAAATGGATCATAGAATCATAGCATGGTTTGGGTTGGAAAGGACCGTAAGGTCATCTAGTTCCAAACTCCCTGCCATGGGCAGGGACACCTCATCTTCCTTCTAAATGCTACCTCAGGGAATTCAGAACACACACAAATGAGGACAACCAAACACACCTGTAGCAGGCTTACTAGATATCCCAGATATAGAATCATAGAAACATTTAGGTTGAAAAAGACCTCAAAGATCACTGAGTCCAACCATTAACCCAGCACTGCCAAGTCCACCACTAAACCATGTCACTAAGCACCATATCTGTGACTGAATACACCCTAAAAATTTCTATGTTGTGCCTAAACATGTGCAAAAATATACAGTACTGACTCCACAGCATGAATGCTATTACATACTGGCCCATACACAGAAAAGCAAAAAAAAGAAAGTCCTACACAATGGGTGCAGAAGTAGGGGAGGCCTTTATTTACTTTGAATGTAGTACAAGTATTTCCAACACCCACAAAAGAGAACCTACAGAGGCAAACTGCACAGCCAGGGTGTTAGAAGCCTAAACCAGAAGAAATTTGATCAAACACTTCCCAAAAGTCCCAAAAGTTGTCCTGGTCCCCAACACTATGTAAATTGTTTAAGCTGTCCATTGTACTGCATCTCTGCTGCTCTTTCATTGCAGCTGCTCAGTCTGAACTGTGGTCTGCAGGGATTAGACAATAAATGAGTGCTACTATTGATTTGGAGAAAACTCCAGGAACAAACTTGCCAACAAAGTTTTCAAGCTGACAAGCAGGTATTCTTTATTGCGGCACCAGGAGACACGAGGGATAACTCCTCCTAACGTGTGTCCCCATATTGCTACACAAGCCATCCTTATATAGTCCCTGGGCATACATACATATTCATGAGGCTACATATGGATTACATCATTTTCCAGAGAGTTCCCCGCATGCGTACAGAATTGTGGTGGTGGTCTCTGAGGGTCGTTTACTTCTTCCAACAATCTTCATCACTTCTGGCAGCCTTTGAAGCACGCGCAGTAGATGCTCATACCAGTTTAATTGGTTCGTTAGCACCAGAGACATAATAATCCTCCTATCCTCCTACTTATCAGTTAGTTTAACTGTAGCCCATCCTGGACACCTGTGGTTCCCAGATACTCCTTATCCCTGTGTCCTGTTCTTCTAGACTGTTTTTCTTAAAACTATGCCAACTATAACGATTTATCTTGTGAGAATTCTCAGTATGTTCTCTAGCTGTACTCTATTTTTTTGTCTATGTATCATGCACCTCAATAATTTTCCATTGCTACTGTTACAAAGCCATCAAACTTAATATTTCTTAAAACTGATTCTAAAGGTTTTTATATATTCCATTTTGTGATTTTGTGCCCCCTTGTCTCGTGTGCATCTGTTGTATGCCCTGTTTCTCAAGAACTTGGGCTTCTGAGGCTATGCTGGCAGGTTTAAGACTCTTCTCCCCATTGCTGGACAGTGTTGCAGGCTCCCCCTCATCAGACATGCATGCCACGGCCTGAATAGATGGGGTTTTGCATGCTGGTGAGGATGGGCAATATGGGTTAAAAAGGCCTACTGCAGTATCTGCCAAAGCCTGCAAGTGAGGAAGAGGTAAACCCGTAAGAACACAGCCCATGCCAATTTAATTAGACCACACATCCCTGTTGCAATGCTTTTCTCAGTCATTCTGATGTTGCCTCATGCTCACCTCTAATTTTTCTTCTTTTTTTTTAAGATATTCTGAGATTCTCTGGCTTCATTTCTGGTGAATGAACCAAAAAAAGCACATATAATCTGAGAAAAAAACCCTGTCAGCTTTAGACTGGCGACAAGGACTATAGACTACAAGGACATAACAGTCTGTGGCTTTACCCTCTGTTTGTACCACACCTAATACATGAAAGCATTGAGTCTATTACAGAGACACAAAAGAAATATATAGTCATGAAACTGCAGGCCTATTTTCCAGTCCAAGAAAGAAGTATTTGTATCAGGGCCTGTGAGAGTTCAATGCACACCTCCCCCTGAAAAGAAGTGCTTACCAGATTCTTACTTCTAGGCAGTTGGGAATACACCAGTAGTTGGTGGAAACAGCAGGGGAAGTGGTCAGGAGTGAGACAGACTTAAAACATGAAAAATCTCATCTGGTTTAAGTTATGGCACCCAAACCTTAATTGATGAGTCTGTGAATTTATGGTAAATGTACATCTGGATTACGAGCTGATTATATCTCCACAAATCCTTCACACGTCCCATGGAACTAATTTCTAAGTCATATAACCATGGGTAAACCATGAGATTGAAGCAAAAGTCATAATCTGACTTGAGAAATTATCCTGTTAATCTACAGCAATGTTGTGTTTCTATTAAAGAGGTAACATCTGGATATTCTGTTGCAGTCATTATAGAGATCTCTAATTCTTCAAGGAAAAAGTTAACTGTGGGACTGAAATGATTGACACTTCATGAGTTGTGTACATGAACTCTAATTGTCTTCTGTTTCTGTTAGAATATTTAACATATGGCTAGATGTCATGAAAAAGACTTCTCACTAGGACTCACACATTTCTATTTTGATTGTGGAAGCAATGAAAAGAGATTCATACACCCTGAATGGTCTATCTAGAAGTTAGAAGTGTAAGACTCAGTTAGCTACTGAAGACTTTCATCATACACAAAGGGAAGGAATACACCCACACACACCCATCTAAAACCCATGAAGCATATGAAAACGAATGAGAATTTTCAAAATCAAGCACCACAAACTGGAAAACATAAAAAATAAGACCACTTTCTACCTCCCATCATATCATAAAGATCAAAATAACACCACACATCCTTTCAGTTCCCTGATGTAACTGCATTCAGTTGGACACCCCTCTAAGAATGAACAGTCCAGCTTCACTTAGCAAAGCTGGCTGGAGCATCTTTCATTTCCCATGCCGTTCACGATGTCTGCTCAGCAGCTGTCTTCAATGTAGTAAGAAATACACAGCCCAATGTCCTACAGAAAAAGAACTAATTTAGTAGATTCGTAATTGAATTCCTAGTTTTAAAATGAACATCATTCAATGACTTCTCCAGAGTTCAGTTCAATTTAGACACAAGGTAAAGCAGTGCCAGGCTTCTTCCTTCAACTGAACCTCAAGCCCCCTTACAGGCATGAAGCAGAAAGAATGAAGTACAATGTAACAACACTTTTTTTTTGTTTGTTTGTTTTCTAATTGAAGTTACTTTAAACATTTGTCTGAGCTGAAAAGTCACAATACAGACTTTTCCTCGATCACCACCTAGGAACATTGCAACACCAGAGGATTAATAACAAGAAATGATTGATAGAAGAGAAACTGCTTATGGCCACCCACTAATAATTTGGCTATGTGAGCAAGAAAGGGAATGAGAAATAATACCAGATTCTTGAATCAGAAACATGCAGAAAAAAGAAGATTAATTATTAATTCTCTCCCCATACAATATTTTCGGGAAAAGGAGGAATTACCTCAGGATATGTTAAATACTATGACATCATCACGATGTTGCATTCCAATATGAATTCTTTGTGCTTACTATTATAAAAAAAAGTAGGAAAAACATAAAAATTTCTTTTTTTATATAAAACCCAAGACTAATGACATGTAACAGAAAATTGAAAGCTTGCTCTGAAAAAGGCTGACCTTATCAAAGCACATTAACAAAGCACAGAACTCCATCCTTTTTAGGGAAATTTCATCAGAATTAAATTTTTTTGGTAAACGTTTTATTCTGATGAAATGGCCTTTTTGAAAAAAAAGATCAGGTAGTGTAATTGCAATGAGCTGCATAAACAACCCATTCATGGGGGCCTGCTGCATCATTATCTGTTTGAAAGATCAATTTGTATTTTACAAAATAAGTGTACCAGCAGAAGAAGCTCTTTTTGGAGTCACATCTTTACAGGCTGAGATTGCTTTACAAATTAAATAACAGCACTACTCTGGATTCACATAAATTGAACAATTACAAGTTTGTGGCTATAGCAGTTACAATAAGGGAACTATATTTTGAAAAGAAAATGCATTGTTGCGAAAGAAACATCAAACTTACAGCACTTAAACTGCTCACACCTGTAACCTTAGCTTGTCAGCAATTCCCTTTTCTGTCTTCCCACCACATGATTGTATTTGATATTCCTGGTACTCAGCACAGATCACAGGGACACACTATTTAACTGATGTTCTGAAAACACAGGCTTTTTTTTTGCTCTGTTTATGACTGCCCATTCACAATTTCTGTTGCATATCAAACATCTGCCCTTCGTAAAAGCAGGAAGTCCATCTGAGAAACACAGCCTGCATCCAGCCACCTTAGGGAAGCTGGGACAAAGGGACACAGCATTGCCAGAGAGCCAAGGGCACAGACAAGAGAGCAGAAGCGTGATCAGGCTCCTAGTCAAGGGGTGAACATCATAAATGTGGAGACAAAAGACCTTTGTAATGCTTGTTTGCCATCCTTTCCAATGGGAATGAATTCCTCATGTCAGGCATAGAGGAGAGGCACTCCCTGGAGCACTGCATGCAAATGCTCCAGTGCAGAATTAATAAATGTTAAAGAGATTTTTCTTTAATGATTTCCTTTCTCATTACCTTTCTTTTCAGGGAGAGGCCAAGAAGAAGGCTGAAACACAGAAAAGCCCATGGGATGCAATTAATTTCTCAGAACATTGAGCACACATCCTCAGAGTCCTACCTCTGAGAAGACTCACTCATATCCATGATATTGTATGGAATGAGTTGTTAGCAGCTGTCTTGGGCATCCAATTTGTTTTAATTTGGTAAAACCCAAAGAGAGTCTACTCGTGTCCCCTTTCCCTCTCAAGAAACACTCATGAAAGGCTATGGATTTGCAGAGGGGGTAGCCATTCCTTTCCCCACTGTGCTGCCACAGAAATCTATGGAGATGTGTTTTAGAAGAGGGAGACTGTCCAACTTCAGGCAGCAGTTAATGCAGACCAGAACATTGCAGTTTGTCTGCAAAACAGTGTCTTTTCATCTTGGCTTGCAGAGCTGTGGAAGGGAGAGAAATTTGCAATGATCCTTCAAAAAGAGCACTAAAATTATTGGATATTCGCTCTTCTAGTCACATTTTTACAGAACACTATGAACATGCTGCTGCTCATAGAAATGGGGTACTCACACAGCTCCATTTCTCGGCAAAGCAGAACATTTCAGGAACAGTTACAGTGTCTGAGCAACTGGACATGGTGATTTTTAAAAAAACATGGCCTTTTAAAAAAAACATGGAAAAATCCAGTCATGTTTCTCCCATTTGTCAGTCAGCAATGAAACTGACAACTTTTTTTTATAAAATCACAGAATGGTTTGGGTTGGAAGGGACCTTAAGGCTCATCCAGTTCCAACCCCTGCCATAGGCATGGACACCTTCCACTAGACCAGGTTGCTCCAAGCCCCTGGCCTTGAACACTGATAGGGATGGGGCAGCCACAGCTTCCCTGGGCAACCTGTGCCAGGGCCATCTCCACTTTCACAGGGAAGAACTTCTTTCTAATATCTTATCTAAACTTCCCCTCTTTCAGCCTAAAGCCATTCCTCTTGGTCCTATCAACATAGGCCCTTGTAAAATGCCTCTCTTCAGATTTCTTGTAGGCCCCCTATAGGTACTGGAAGACCATGATAGTCATGATCATAGCTAAAAAACTCAAATGATTGCACATTTCACCAAAAGCAAAATCTGTCATGAACCATGAGGTACTTCAAAAATTATAATTAGAATCATAGAATGGTTCGTGTTGGAAGGGACCGTAAAGCTCATCTAGTTCCAACCCCTACCATGGGCAGGGACACCTTCCACTAGATAGGATGCTCCACGCCCTGTTCAACCAGGCCTTATAAACGAAATAACTGTCTCATAAGAAAAACCAACAGCATCTGAAGTGTCAGAAGCACTAATTAAAACCAAGTAATTAATTCCACTGTGACAGATGACTGTCACTGCCACTACTGCCACTACCTGTAATGCACTATGCAGTAATTTTGTTGTTGCAGTGCAGAGAAGGGACAAGGGGTGGGCTTTTATTTTGTGTATAAACTGTCTGTCTTTGTTGGTTTTGTGATGATGTTACTTTGCTTTTCAGGTGGGGAACATTTTGCTGGTGCAAATGAAATCTGTGGAGAGCATGTGATAAATGTATAATTTAATAACAGTTCAGTTTCACTGAGGTTAGTGGTGGAAAATACTGGATATATGAGTCCAGATTTTGGCAGTAGAGCGTCATCAGGGGTGTCCTCTGTGTGAAGATCCCAGAGCTTACCCTGTGCTGGACACAGATGCTTCCAGGCAGCCACAGATGGCTCCAACAGACCCAACACAAGATACAGCTGAGCCCCTCAGTCAAGATCATAGCATCTCTCAGAAAATATATTTAAGAAAGGACACAATCCTGTGTAAAGTGAGGAAAAAAAAAAAAAAAAGAAAATAAATGCAAAAAATGATCCTGCAGATAGCAAGGTCAGAAAAAGAGGCACAGTGGGATGTGATCCAGGCACTGGAGCAGACATTTCCCTGCAGCCCATGGAGAAGACCATGCTGGAACAGATACCCACACTGCAGACCATGGAGACACACTTGGAAAAGCCTCTTTCTCCACAAACTAGAGAGAGCCTAAACTAGACTGCAGCTACATGGAAATGCTGCAGTTACAGGCCACAAGGAATTGTTTATGGCCTTTAAATAGGAACTCTGTCTTGTTGTGGAATAATTTTGCCTTATAGACAAGACATGATTCGACCCAGTTATGGCACTTCTCTTTCTGTCTTCCCAGAGCTTGACTTCTGTCTCCTTCAGAGACTCAGGGCCAACTAAGCCAGCAGAACAGAAGCTTAAAGGATGAGAAGGTGTATCATTTTTCAGGATCCATAAAAATTCAGTGTATGTTTCTTTCTCCTTCTCAAGTCTGTTAATATTAGGGGGAGATTTTGCAACTGCAGTTGATTTAAATGGAAGCCTAGAGCCTGTGGGTGAAAGCGTAGCGAGGAGGGAGGAGAGTGGTGCCTTAGCCACTCTGAAAAACTGTAAAATCATGGATTTCCTCTTCATCGATTTACTGAAAAAATTCTTTGTAAACATTTTTTTTTTACCCACCAAAAAGACTATAAAGTCCTGCTGTTAAAAAAGCATGGAAATCATTAGCAGAGGTATGCCTGTATGAATGTGCACAAGAATTAAGGCATACAATGCCAGTGTTAAATATACCATTCACTAGGGTAGTAAGGTGCGTTCTTGCACCAACAGGGATACCTGTGAGACTACACTGCTCTTAACCACTTCACTGGCATTTAAGATTAATTCAGCTTTGTTCTGCCAACAAGCAGGCGAAGTGAGATGAAGAATGTTTCTATCATCATTTTGATGAATGCATTCTGTTGTAGCCTTCTCAGTTACAATATTTCAATCTGCTTTTCTAGCCCAATAATTTCTAATTATCAATGCATTGAAGAGCTTTGAGAAATTAATACTGCAAAGGGATATTTTGAAACATAGGTTTGAGGTCACCTGAAACACAGCTGAGACAGCACCATGGAGCTCATGTTCCACTCATCCAGTTCCGCAGCTGCATTTCAGGTGAACTTGAACTTGTGATTTATGAGTCTGGCCCCAGGCTGAGGAGTGAGAATTTCACACAGAAATTAATTTGCGGTAATCTTTTCCTATAAACTCTTCAGTGAAGTGCTTTATTTTGTACTGTAGGGCTCCTTGCTGAAAATAAATGGCAGGTAAAACATTGAAAGCTAGGTTCTAACTCTACCTCTGTACCTTGTTCTTTTCAGATAGAGCTTTTTTCTTTTTAGCAGCAGCCCAAAGGCAATAAGAGGTGGGGGGAAGGTGGGAAATCACTGTTTACTGCTCTTTTTATTGTAGACCATTTCTAAAAGCACCTCTTGGAGAGTAAAGATCCCTTCTCACTTTTACCAACAACTGTAAACTGGTAGCCTTCTCTTGGTGGTTCCAGGCTTCTGAATTGGCTACATTTCTCTAGGGATGAAATCCAAGAAGCTGTTTTCTGGCCAAGTCATCCCATCATAGATCTGTAAAAGAGAATGACACAGGTATTTCTTGCAGTGTCAGGCCTCTGAAACAATTTTCTTACCTGCACAGCATTGAAGCGAAGGTACAAAGAATTATCTGGAAGAAGCCAGAGCATTCTTTTGGAAGAATGTTCTGCTGACATCAGTGCAGGAAGGAAAGATGTGTTAGATGAATATTATAAACAACATTTTCCTCCAAGGAAGAATAAAGGGAATACAAAATTTATGAGTATTACTACTTCCACAAATCACAACACATACAGATTAAGATATGTGGGAGCTTGCACTTCATCTGCGTAGAAATAACCATCAAAGAAAACAATGGCAAGTTACTCCATAGAAAAGAAAAAAAACCCACCAAACACCTATGCAGAGAACATCTGTTCATTCCTTTGTAAGGTGATTAACAGATGATGTTGCCTCTTCCTGAATCTGCAGAGATCCCAACAGCTTTGCTTTGTTTCTTTCAGGAGGGAAGGCTGAGATTGTTTGCGCATTAATGTTTAATAGTGATCGCCCTGCAGCAGCAAGCAGGAGAGAGGACAAGCAGAGTGAATAAGTTGTCCTGTCCTGCCACTGGACCCCAGCCATCCCTGTGCAGCTCATGTCAGACAAGACAAAAGAACAGGGCAGCAATAAGAGATACAGAGGTAAATCTATGCAGCTAGTTTTAGCAGCCCGATAGTAAGGCACATGTGCAAGGTGAGCCCTGTTCTATAGACAGTGGTGAGGGCCCAGCACATCTCAGCTGGGATTTGTTCACACAAGGAAGAGCACCTTCTAAATTTCGCATGTCTGTCTCCCTCTCTCTGCCTCCTTAAAGCCATTCCTCCTTGTCTTGCCCCTACAGGCCTTTGTCAAAAGGCTCTCTCCATGTTTCTTGTTGGCCCCCTTTAGGTATTAGGAGACTGTTACAAGGTCTCTTCAGGCCTCCAGGACTGTGGAGACAGTGTTCTCACAGGAGAATGGATAATTGGTACATGAACTCTGAATAATCCTGAAAGATACAGCAAGGCCGTGAGAGGCCAGAGGAAGCTTAAGCAAGCAAGATAAGAAGAAGCTGTAATTCACTGAGTTAATGAGAACTGTGGGCTGTTGGCAAGCTTTCGAGGTCAAGTTCTCACACCTGTGCTTAACCAATTATGTGTTAGTCGCTAAGGGTCTTCAAGACATGTATCCAATAATAATATGCCAAATCACTGTAAGTGCCTGTAAGAAATGTTATATAAGGAGCTAAGGCTTTCTAATAAATTGGCATTTGCTGATCACATTGATTGTTCCTGCATTGTCCGTGACTCCTGTGTCGACACAGGACCATCATTTCTGACCATCCCTCATCACCTGACAATTTTCCTGTCCAGAAAAGTTCCCTTTTTGATGATCTGAGCAATTCATATCTAAGCCTGACTGGAAATTCCCAAAACAAGTCCTTCTGCTTTGCCTCTTGGGAAGATTTATAAGTAAGGAGTTGACTAGAGTCCTAGCTGGGCAGCACAGGCTTCTGTAACGAGCTCCACATGAGCATGAAGGAAGCCTCAGTCAAAGCATTAGATTCTAGGGATCTACTTTTTATTACAAACTCTACTATTGGTCTTCTGAGTAAGCACTGGCCACATACTTTCCAATATACTATGTGTCTATAAAACTGCAGTTGCAGTGTCTTAGCAACATAGCATGGAGTGCCAGAGACAGCTACACCATTGCAGTGGCCTGTCTCTACCTGGTTCATCTTTCAGTCAGGATCTCACACCATCTCAGTTTGGCCAACGAACACCATCTCAGTGGTAAGAAATATGAGCAAAGCTCAGCATCACTTCAGGTGGTAAAGATTCTCAGCCCATCCTGTCACATGGGCTGAGTGGAGCAACAGGCAATCAGGAGCTAGTCTTTAAGAGGTCTGACCTGCACTTGCTACATAATCACTGCTGGGGACTCAGTGATACGGAACTGCATAGAAACAGAGGCTCAGCAACATGGATTTCTTCTGAGGACCTGTCATGGTTTAACCCCAGCCAGAAAGCTTGTTCACTCACTCCCCACCTCTTCTTGCCCTCCCCCTGCTCCCAGAGGGACGGAGAGGAGAATCAGAAAGAATGAAACTCCCATGGGTTGAGATAAGAACAGTTTAGTAACTAAGGTATAACACAAATCACTACTGCTACCACCAATAATAATAATGATAAAGGAAATAACAAGGGGAGAGAATACACCACCTCATCACCAGGCGACCAATAACTCGCTCCCCCAGCCCGACCAAGCACCGACCCATACCTCCTCCAACCCTGCAGTCCCTCTGCCCTTCCGGGTCACTCCCAGTTACATCCTGGGCATGACGTGCTGTGGTATGGAATACCTCTTTGGTCAGTTTGGGTCAGGTGTCCTGTCTCTGCTTCCTCCCGGCTTCTCCTCCTCCCTGGCAGAGCATGAGGCTCAGAAAGTCCTTGGCCAAACCAAAACATCATTTTTATCAGCTTTGTTCCCAGCCCGAAAGTCAAAACACAGCACTGCACCAGCTACCAAGAAAGAGAAGAAATGACTGCTACTGCTGAACCCAGGACATTATCCACCCCTTATTCCATACCATTCACGTCATGCTCAGATCCTACATTTTCAATATACCATCACTCTTATCTCAGTGCACTCTTATCTTAGTGCATGGACCAGTCCCTATAAAGCTGCTGAGTCCATCTGGTCCATAATGTCAGGCTCCATCTCTTGTAACAGTCTTCCAGAGCAGGAGAGGCTGTGTGCAGTGTTCACACACATGAATAACCTGGGCAATAGTGTCCATTGCTAAGTCCACCCTTCAATCATGAGTCCATCTCTATGTTGCATCCCTGCTCTGTTGGCCTGAAGTGCCATGGGCCCACCAGGCTCAAAATAATTCACTGTCCCCTTCAGCAGTTACTGCAGCTTGTCACTGGGGACTCCATACAGCTGCCTTCCATCTCCAATGGTTCCAAAGCACTGGAGGGGCCCAGTGGACTAGATACTTGCCCATACTGTCCCACATGCCCTACCACTCATGACTGTCCAGCCTTGGGGGAAACCTCTTGGTCCTCCCATATCGTCGTCTAACCCCAGACAAGACCCAAACCCTACCCTGCTTAACTTTTGAGATCAGACAAAATGGTAGTGGGTAAAACACACTCTGTATGTGTGCCAACATGCTGATCCCCATCACAATCAGCAGGCAGGTCCCAAGGATACCCAAAGGCCATCCAAAACCTTCAAAACTCTCAAACAATGCTGCTGTACTTGTCACTGGGGCTGGTGTAGCTGCTGTGCTTGCCAGCTCTCCCACCACCAGCTTCTCTTTTTTCTGAGCCCAGCTCTTCCTCCTCTGCCTTGCTGGGAAATGCTGCGGGGTCTCCTGCATCCTCCTGGGGCTCGGAGGGCCGCTTCTGGGGAATGCTCTCAGTCGTTACGAGGCTGGGCTCGGCTGTGGGGCTCGGCTCCTCTGCAGAGCTTGGCTCTTCCGCCGCCTTCTCCCACTGCTCGGCAGCCGCCTCCTCCCGCTCCTCAGCTTCCCCGACCTCCTCCACCGGCAGCCGTCCCCTTGCGGCCTCCGGTCCCGCTCCCTCTTGGTCCCCGGGGCCACTCTCCCGGGCCGCTTCAGCAGCCACCGGCTGCCGGGGCCACTCCCCCTCGGCTCCCCATGGCCTCACGCAGACGGAGGCAAGGGCGAGGGCCAGGACGGTGAGGAGCAGCAGGACGCCCAGGTACCAGTCCACGGCCACGTCTGTCCCGCCCTGCTGCAGGAGCCCGCCCGTATTACAAGTCATTGCCATAAAGTACAGTGAGACAGGAACCTTAGCCCAAGCCCCACACTTGATAAACACTAACACAGCAAATACTGTGTCTAAGGAATGTGCTACATTCTGAAACTGTGAGATCAAGAGGAACAACTCTGAGAGCCAGTAAATCAGCATTGTGATGAGTGACTATTAATCCAGTCAGATCTGTCGTTATCTCAACCCCTTCGTGCCCCATGTTGGGTGCCAAAAAGAACTGTCGTGGTTTAATCCCAGCCAGACAGCTTGTTCACCCACTTCCCCTCCTTTCTTGCCCTCCCCCTGCTCCCAGAGGGATGGAGAGGAGAATCAGAAAGAATGCAACTCCCACAGGTTGAGATAAGAACAGTTTAGTAACTAAGGTATAACACAAATCACTACTGCTACCACCAATAATAATAATGATAAAGGAAATAACAAGGGGAGAGAATACAACACCTCATCACCAGGTGACCGATAACTCGCTCCCCCAGCCTGACCAAGCACCAACCAATACCTCCTCCAACCCTGCAGTCCCTCTGCCCTTCCAGCTCACTCTCAGTTACATCCTGGGCATGACATGCTGTGGTATGGAATACTTCTTTGGTCAGTTTGGGTCAGGTGTCCTGTCTCTGCTTCCTCCTGGCTTCCCTTCCTCCCTGGCAGAGCATGAGGCTCAGCAAGTCCTTGGCCAAACCAAAACATCATTTTTATCAGCTTTGCTCCCAGCCCGAAAGTCAAAACACAGCACTGCACCAGCTACCAAGAAAGAGAAGAAATGACTGCTACTACTAAACCCAGGACAGGACCACTTATACAAGGGAGCACTCAGGAAGAAGAAAACAGAAAGAATCCCCAAATCTTAAGGGTTGTTAAGAGAAGTAGGTTCTTTGGACTGAACTCCAGTTAAATGAAAGAAAACTTAGTCATTTTTCTGGATGGAAAACATGTAGTAATGATGTCCCTCAGGTTTAAGTTAGCATCCTCACCAGAGAGCTTGTGAAAGAGCGGAACAGTGAAACTTCCAGTCTTGCTGATGATAATATTTCAGGTAATCAAATGCCACAGTTAATGATGAGGCAGTACAGAGGATCTCTCTGAACTGATTTAGTGGGCAGAGGAATGGATGATGACCTCTATTACAAATAAATACAAGACAGTGTGTCTGAATTAAAAATAAATCTAAGCCATGTCAGTGTGGCTCTGAAGAACTGGCAATTACGGCTCAAAACAGCTCTCAGAGTCACTGTAGACAGGTCTTCTCCATCTTTGGTTCAGCATGCAACAGCACTGAATTGAAGAAAAAACAGAAGAATGTGAAGCACCACCAGGCAAGGATGGAGAACAAGATGGGGGAAATAATTCTTCATGATAACAAGGCATAAAACCAGGGCACACCTACCTTATAGCCACTGTGTGCAATTCTGTTCTCACCTAAGTGGGTGGTGCTGAGGTTCAGACAGATAAAGGCAATAAGGCAGTGGACTTCTAGAGAAAATGGATTAAAAGACCAGCACTTTTCAGTTTGGAAAGGAGAAATCTGTGGAGAATATGTGGGTCTTTATTAAATCATGAAGGTGGAGAAGGTAAATGCATAAGTGTTCTGCAGTCCTAGAGTAAGGGGGCACTCAATGAAATTCATATGAAATTGGTTCAAAGCAACAAAAAAAATCCATTGGGGAATAAACTCATAGAATCCACTGTCATACGAGGATGGGGAGGCAGACCATGTCAAAAGTTATCGACAACGAGCCTATAAGCACGTAGTTTAACCTCCCAGCTCCATGACAAGCCAAGTTGCCATGATATTCCTAAATCTCTAAATAAGACATTTTTTCCTGTCAAGGCTCACATCTGCCAGGCTCTCACAGCTGTCCTCCCTGACACTATCCAGAAAGAGAGAGCAAGCAGTTAATGACACTGAAATGAGAGTGGAGAGGCTCTCCATGGTAGATACAGGATTTTCTAGAGATAAAGAGTAAAGCAAGATTTTCCTATTCCTGCCAGTTCTCCTGACAGCCTGGAAACCTGCAGATGGCCTAACCCATCATATGGTAGGAGGCAGAGAAGATGGAGCAGTCTAGAGGTAAAACTAGCTGCAAAAAATCGATGACAGGATCAACCTCCCTGGTGGTGGCTGCATGAAAGAAAAACAAATCTTTTAGGAAGAGTTACTGAGAGACCACAGGACAATGCCAGCTCAGAGAGTAATCTGGTTTGGAAAACAAACAGAACAAGCAGACAGAAAGAGTGTGCAAGGAACTGCCAGACCAACAGTAGAAAAAGTCTTCTTAAATTGTTTTTTTTTGTGCCATTTGTCCCAGAAATTGAGATCTTCTCTCTTAGGAAGCATTTTGACCCAGGAAAACGAGTTTAGATACTTATCAACAGGTATTTGAATAGGGAAGCAGGGAACAGTAAGTGTGTCAGGGCACTACCAATCCAAAGAGAACAAGCAGTACTGGTATTCCAGGGAGCTGCAATTGATCATCTTTAACATCACAAATACACTGGTGTTGGAGAAATTATTCCCATCTGCTAAGGACTGTCAATATTAGAAGGGAAAGAGAAGGCAGACCCAAATAAAAATGGCTGTTGCCTGCAAACAGCATCCCCTGGTACAGAGAATACACTTGCCCAGCTCATGTGAATGGGATTCTGCAGACTTTGAGCCACACGGTACGTAGAGGTAGGTGGCAGTAGGTAGTAGCAAGTAGCAGCTTGGCTGTGCTCTGCTTCCTAAATTCAGCCCCTGCGCACAGATGCATAGCAGATCCGTGATTTTCCAAAAGCTGGAAAGAAAACGTGGGATGATCATTTCAAAAAAGACCCAAGGGGTAGCATTGTTCTCACAGACCCTGATCATAACTTCAAAAAATGTGCTGACACTGGCTGCAGAGCAGAGTGCTGAGTAGAGGATGGCCCTGAATCCAGCAGCTCCTCAGCCCCTTTCTGGTATTACTTTTGAGGTAGAAAAATTGCATGCCCCTGCTCATTACAGAGCAGTTGGACTAGATAACCTTTGAAGGTCCCTTCCAACACAAACTATTCTATGATTTGCCTAATTGGAGACAATTCCCAGTATTCAGTATCTGTTCCCTTTCAACAAGTATCTGCTGCTTTTATCATGTATCCCTAGAATTTTTTAGATGCCGCTTTTTTCATATACTTTATTGAATCTACATTGCATAGTTCCCTCCTCTGTTCAGCTTTTCTAGTCCTGATTTGCCTGAGTTGCTTCTCCATATAGCTTATGTACATGACATATGACACCAGTGACCACTTCCTCCCCCTTCCATGAAGGAGCACAGTGAAGGTGAAATTTACATGCAACCTTGATGAAACTTCTAGAAAGGTGATAGATGTTATTATAGAGTCATGGAATCACAGAGTGGCTTGGGTTGGAAGGAACCTTAAAGCTCATCCAGTTTCAACCCCCTGCCACAGAGAGGGAGGCTCAGGTTGCTCCAAGTTCCAGCCTGCAAAATGTGCTACTGGATGGAGGAGTCATGCAGGCAGTGATTATACCAAAATAATACATTTCATCTTTAAAGAGCATGGAATTTAAAGCCAGCAAGCTGGCTGCTTGAATGCCGGAAAAATAAAGATGGTTTCAGGCCACTTCAGTTTGATCAAAACATCTGCCTTTCCTGAGAATTCTTTCAAGTCCAGAAATCAGACACTTTCTTCCCCTTCATCTTTGAATAGAGCCATCCTTTCAAAAAGCAAAATGAGGAATATATCCTGTTGACACATACTGCATAATGAAACTCTGCAGCTCTGGAAGAAAGGGGAAAAAAAAAATCTGATGGGTTTTGGTTTGTTGGTTTTTTTTTTTTTATTATTATTTTAATGAGCTTCTTCCTTCATGGAAAACCAAAGAACAGGCAAATGGGCAAATGTTACAATGCTGAAGCTGTCAGAGCAGCTCTCCTGAGAATTTTTAGTCTGCCAGACTTGTCACAACCCATCACACTGATTGCTGTGTCACCTTGCATCTTGAATGAGCTTTTCTTGGAAAAAAAAACCCTAAACTTTCCTCATAGGCTTTGCCAGCTCCTTTCCCTGCCTGCAACTGAAGCAGAGGGCTGATGCTATTTATCTACTCCTCCAGCAACTGAGGAATGCCTTTACCTTTCTTTCACACTGGAGACCCAGAAAACAGTGAGCATTCAGTTAAGCAGCGAAGATACAGATGACAATTGAAGTTTTGTTTCTCTGTCATATCATAAATGGATTTCTAGGAGCCACTTGTAAAGTGGCACATACTCCTTCATGCCACACTGCTATCTCTCCTTCCTCTGGGAGATAGATCTAGCATATGCAGCTGAGGATCCAGAGGGGGTGATGGGCAAGATATGTCTGCTCTGCATGAGATAGAACTGGAAATAACAGGTGTAGAAGGAAGGCAAAGCATAAGACATGTCATGGTGAGGAAGGGAAAAACATGAAGCAATATGCCATGCTCTTTGCCTTAGTTTGCCTCTTATAGTCTGCTTTCTCAGGTAGCTTGTTTTACCTTGCTAGTGTGCTAACAAGTAAGACCCCTTCTGCAACAATTTTTAAAGGAGGAAAAATAAATTATCCTTCTTTTGCACATGTGGAGAAATTAAAGTAGTAAGCTTTATACAGATTTCTGCCACTGCCCCATATGCCAGTCAAGTAAAACCCATCAGTACTTGGAGCAATCAAACAGTACATGCACAGAACAGACAGATGTACTTAATTAGACTTGTAATTGTTCTAAGACTACCAGACAAGAAGATAAACAGGGAACTGTACTTCACAGTTGAACAGCATAGAGCAAGTCAACAAAAATTTCAATGTTAACTGCTCATCTAAAGGCAAAAGGCTAAAGCTTTGCACTAGGACAGAGAGCAGTGGCAGAGGATGGGAAGTTATTTGTTTTAATTAGTTTAAACAACAGAGGAAGATGATGAGGACTTCTGGATTATTCATAAACACAATACTTCTTTGAATCTAGTCATTACAGAAGTGAAAAATTAAGTCCATAGGAATTTTCCTTTATCCTCTGAAATGGGTGAATTTTTTATAGCTGTTTCAACTGTCAAAGCAATTTTAGGCCTGACCTAGAAATATCTTCTGCCTTATTGGGACAAAATGCCTGAGACTGATTGCTGTTGCAGATACAGCTATGAGCTCACAGCAGAAGAGCTGGGGAGAGCAAGGAACCTTGGTAGCTAGAGCCTGTGGGCCCCAGTTACACGTCATTTTTCTCAGGCTTATGCAGTGTGTCTGGCCTTTAGCCACACCTCACATACTTACATTTTCTCAACAGAAACTCCCTTCTCTTCATTCCAGTTGGCCTTTTACTTTCTAATGTCAGGCAGGAATATGCCAATGAAGCTTTTCCAAGTCTCATTCACAGCAACTACTGCGAAAGTTTAGCTGAAACTTTATAAATTTCTTTGTAACAGTTTTCTATATTTCCTCATAAGAATCTTCCTGTACCTAAAGATGACCTACAAGAAATCTGGAGAGGGGCTTTTGACAAGGGCCTGTAGCGATAGGACAAGGGAGAATAGCTTTAACCTGACAGAGGGGAGATTGAGATGAGCTCTTTGGCAGAAGTTCTTCCCTGTGAGGGTGGTGAGGTCTTGGCATAGGTTGCCCAGAGAAGCTGTGGCTGTTCCAGTCCCTGGCAATGTTCAAGGCCAGGTTGGATGTGGCTTCGAGCAACCTCGTCTTCTGGAAGGTGTCCCTGCCTGTGGCAGGGGGCTGGAACTGGGTGAGCTTTAAGGTCCCTTCCAGCCCAAATCACTCTGTGCTTCTGTGATTCTACGATAAATAGCGTTCAGCCAAAGGCGCACACTTTGCATGGAAAAGTATCAGCTCAAATGCTTGGTGTATAGTAAAATACCAATCATGTTCAGGTAAGATATCATGGAAAACATCACAAAGCATACTAGCTGCTCTCCCAACAGTGCCAGAATCAGTTACAGTGATTTTCCTTCTGTTCAGACTGACTTTAGCTCTCTTTCTTCGAAGAGCATATATCAAGTGGCATGCCTAGTTCCTGAATAGTCAGTGGTTTTTGAGACATTATGCCTCACTGATATTTCCAGAATAAGTTCTGCAGCAGAAATGACTGGGGAGCCAGTACCAACCTCTAGATGAGAAGTGCCAGTCTAACCACATCCAGTTTGGATCTTAGTCAGAACCTCATTTTTTGTGGGTTTGTGCACCATCTGCAAATTGGCAAGTATCTGCACCACAGCTGGAAGAGGTTCAGTCAGATGGCTGAGGCACATTTTGGGGCAAAAGAGATTTAAATAACATTGTGAAATTTGTCTTTGGTTTTCTGATAAAACCTAGGTGCGTTTTCAAACTATGGCACTAGGGAGGAGGGAAGAACTAAGATGGATACTGTCAGATTTATACTGCTAATAATCTGGACAACCTGGAGGAAAAAAGCCTGCTCTCCCTCTTTTCCCTTTGCAAGTTTTGCTGTCTTTCCCTACCTCAGGCCCTTGGGATCAGTTCCAGGTGCTGGCAGAGCATTCCACTGTTCTACGTGTGCAGGAGACAGTGCTCTGTGCATGGCTCTGAATGCTGTGCATCAGATGGGAACTGCATAGCTGATTGCCAGAATCTATGGCAAATGGAAGTAAAATAAATTGCTCTGTGTGCACCCGGAAGCCTCAGCAAGTTATTACATCAACATCTGCCTGAAGCATGTCTGAATGCCCTAGCCTGCTGTGCTGCAGATATGTTTTGCTGTGTTGTAATTCCCACAACACTGCCTGATCAACTTTAACAGGCAAGAAAGTAGCCTAGGAAAAGCTAAAAGGTAAAAACACAAGTGGAAGCAGCACGTCTTAAGTGCTGGCCTCATTCTGACTCCTAAAGCACTTTAAAAATATTTTATTACTAGGATATGCTGCTAGGGCCCAAATTACATCCCATTAGTAAAACCTGACAGCAAGTATCAGAAAGGTGATAAGTCACCTTCTTCTCAGCAGCTATCTCTGGGAGCCAGCAGCCCAAGTAAAAGCAAAGACCAGCTCTTCTGCCTCATTGAAAGTTGCCCCTTGCAGCAGCATTGGTCTTTGGAGTGCATGAAGAGGGATAAACAAGCAGAGATGACGCAGCTGGTCCATTTCTGGAGCAAAACTCAGCTACAGATACAGCTACGACATTTCTCTGTGGCAGAGCATCTTCTGAGGTATTCACTAGAACTGTATCTATACCATCCCCAGAGTTCACTTAAATCCCAGTAATTCATAGTGTTTCAGCAGCACAGAGCACTTTCCCTGTGGTCTGGACTGGCATTATCACAACTGTTGCTTTGTGAAACCATTTCAAAAGCAACTTCTGGAGTAGGCAGAATTTTTAGCTGATCAGGTTGGAAAATGGCTTAGACAGGGGACCAGGAAAGTGGCAGAGAGGTTGCTCTGTCAGGACCATACAAAGGATCCATCTTGCATGCTAACTAGATTGACATGGCATGGGGTTGTCAGTCATGACCCTGAAAGCCATTCCAGAATCTAGTTTTCTCTGCAGGAATAACTAATAACTCATTTGACTTCTCTGTTCTGAATTAATTTTTACCCTGTGTGTTCAACACCTTGCATGGTGAACCTCTATTCTCACAAGTGGTGTCTACATACAAGCAGCAAATCAGAAGTATGTATTTTGCTATAATATAATTGTTAACCAAATGGAATGCTGTCTACCGAATTAAAAAAAATAAAGAAAAATAAAATATTAAATAAATATTTTAAAAATAAAATAAAATATTAAAATAATAATAATAATTAAAAAAACCTGGGGTAAAGGTTGGACTTGATCATCTTAAAGGTCTTTTCCAAACTAGTTGATTCTATGGTTCTATTTATTTCCTTTATTTAACTGGAACAATCTTTTGATATAATGAAGCACAGAACTGCAAACCTAAGTTTGCTGGAGGTGCAGGGAAAGGAATTTGATATATTGTTTCTATTTAATATTTATGCTTATCAGTGATAAAAATTAGTCACAAACACAACTTTTTTTTTTTTTTAAATAGCTATCAGGGAGTGGATCAAATACATCAACAACAGATTAATTTGTGTCTGCGTCTAATAAGAACTGCTGATGGGAAACCAGCAAACTGATTTGATGTTTTCCTTTGGGATGTCTATTCCCCATGAGCTTTCTGGTTGACACATTACCAGTTGGGTTGGCTTTTTGGTTGGTTGCTTTGTTTGTTTGTTTTGATTTTATTTGATTTGATTTTTTTTTTTTTTTACTTGTTTGTCAAAAGACAAGTTTCTGTTTGACTAATTACATGCTGGCAGCAATACAGTGTGAATAACACTACTCACTGGTCTTCTCTTCCCCAAGCCAAAGCCACCAAACGCTTGCATCTTAAAAGGGAAACATGTTAAGTTCTCCCCTTTGTTCTCTCTATCCCATGCTTAACTCAACAACACAGACTTTGTTCTCCTGGACCTACTCCAGCAACCTACATAAGATATCCACATGGACAGACTTGAACCTGTGGAAAGGGATTCAGTAGCTGTGGCATTACTAGTGTACATAAACCTAAGGTAGTGATGTGGGATGGTCACATCATGTCCATGGCAGCAAACCTGAGGAAAGGCACTCATCTGAACAGCAAAGAGAGTTCATTTATTCCATGGGAGACACCTGACATAAACCCAGAGTTGCTGTGTTAAAGTTTCTGATGTGTTCACCCATCCTAATAGTCTATAAAGCATGCCCTGTTTCTCTGCAATGCTTGAGTTCCCTCTGTTTCCATCTTTCACAGACAAAGCTTTACCTTGAATGGACTGCTGGAGAAAAAAGAGCTGCATTTGAGGAGCAACTGAAAGTGTTCTGCTCTCAACCAAGGACCATCATGGCTGGTTTCTTTGTAAGACTCTAAGGGCTGTTTCTCAGCTCCCTCCTAATCTGAGCTGTGGATTTGTCCTAGAAGTGGGGTCAGCACGATGGCAGCTGGTGATGTGAAAGCACAGGAAGCAGTTTCTCCCTGCTCCAAAAGGGAATTAGAGAAGTATTGCCTCTAAATGTCTTAATGTCAGTGGGGACAACACTTTCTTGCTTTCGCAAGTAGATGGTTCAGGTTACAGCAGCAAAGAACCTGTTAAAGACCAAAGAATAAAAAAATGTCTAAATACTGCTGCTGCTCAAAATTGTTTACCAGCTAATCTGAAAAAATAATTAACTAACACTTATGTCCACTTACCATTGTCAATGGTGGCAAGAGTCTGTTAACTGAAAGGCAGTTATCAATGCCACAATCGTAACAATCTCTTAATTTCTAAATGGGACACTCAGATCTTTGCTGATGGGCTTCCTAGCCCGCGGTTTCACCAGCACAGCTTTGCCACAGAGCAGAATCTGACTATTTAACCTAAAGGAATTTGTGTTTTGTCAATGCTGCTAGAATGGAATCTACACCCCCAGCTCCAACTTCTTTCTCCCCTCTCTACCCAGTGACATTGTGAGTAAAATACTTCTCCCCTCCAAAATAGAATGAACAAATGAACAAAAGAAAGAATGAACAAATGAATGAAAGAAAGAATGAACAAATGAATGAAAGAAACAAACGAAGAAGAAGGGAAATCTATCTTAATAAAAGCTAGTAATTCTTTTGAGGGTTTCATTTGAGGTTTTCTGAACACTCTGCATACCAAAAATACAGTCCAGCCTTCCTGGGCAGCCTCACCTGAAGTCAGCAGAGATAGTTATCCACTTTTTCATGAATATCACCATCTGTGCTGAAAGACAGGGTGCTAGAAACTACTATAATATCTCATCCAGTATATGATTAATAGCGAATTCTTTACTCTGACAAACAGGATGAGAAGGAAAATTCATCTGTATGGGCAAGATAAACTTTTGCAAGTGGCTCTACACTCAAGCATCAGGATCTTCAGTCTCCCTCCCACCAGCAGTGCGAAGACGCAGACCACAGACTTCTTTTTCTCCTTGAATTATTAAGAAAGATCCATGGCTGGCTCAATCTTTCCACCATATTCCACCCATAATAATAAAATATTTACAAGCAATGAAAAGCAAGTTGTCAACACATCAAAAACTGTGTGCACATGAACTGTGCCAAAATTTCTTCCTCTTCTTTACCCACATTTTCACCAACAATCCTCTAGCACACTAAGTCATGGGAATTAAAGGACTAATCTCAAACGGGTTATCCTTCCCAGGTTTACAATATTATCAGCTGCTTACACACATAATTGTACATTTCTGTTTATTCATCAAGCTAAAATGATCTCTGCTGTGATAGAAACACAGGAAAGAAGAAAGTTTGTCAGGTGACAGAAAGGAGCCATCCATTTCTGCAAAAACTGGGCTCAAAACTGTCTTACTGCATGAGACTTCAGCTTTATCATCCACCCTCATAAGAATTTTTCAGAAACTGACATAGAAAAATATGCTGCAAAGGTATTCTAAGAGCATAGCTTTGGAAATCCCTCATTTCTTAAGTAAAAAAAAACAACACAGAAGAGAGCTGTGGGGAGTGGATGAGGAAGGGGGTGAAGGCATGTATTCTTCAGGAAGTAGTTTTTGTGTCTGGATTTTACTCATTTTTTTATCCACACTGAAATGTTAGGCATTTTTTCAGCAAATTTTCTGAAAATTTTGCATTAACTGTTTTCACAGATGTGTATGCACCAACAGTGAAATGACTTCTGGCAAATCTGGCTGAGCTAGATTCTGCTCATCTGAGACATCTCTGGAGAGTATAAGAAGGAATAAAACCCTCTATACTGGTCCTGAGAGGTAAATTAATGTTTCCCTAACTCCCAGTGCTTTCAAGACACACAGACGGTCAACCACGATTACTTTCTTGTGCCAGCTATAGAACTGCCCTGGCAGTCTACTGGCCAGCTACTGAAGGTTTGGGCCTTGGAGAAGGAATTTAGGCAGCCAGGGTAAGTCTTCATACAGCATAAAATTAAAGAAAATTAAAACTGGGAACTAATTCTTATTCCCATGGACATTTATACAACAGAGGAAAAATAAGATGGGCGTGAAAGTTAACATTACTTCAGTGCATACTGGCTTTCAGGGCCTGTATGCTCAAAACAGTACATATATCCGTTCAGATTCCCACACACCAGACCAAGCAAGTGCAACAGATTCCTCTTGATATGAAAGCATTTATGTTTAATCACTCCCTTTTTTTTTTTTCAGATCTTAACTGTAGAACATTGCCTGTTTCCTCAGGTTTGTTTTTAAGACTGCTTGCAGTCAATAACTTTGCAAAAGAAGTTTTCACATGACTCATTCTGTCTCCTGGATGATCTAACAGTTTGTAGATACAAAAAAGATTTATGGGGAAACACATTGGGGAGGTTGTGTCTGGATGCTTTTATCATTAAAAAATATCACCACCTTGTGTTGCTTCTGTCCAACAAGGCAGACTTTTATATGTAAATCTTCTTCTAAGCATGCTAATGAGGAACCTAAAACTGAGCAGAGTCCATGGAGAATTTCCTGCTTCAGTAGGATTTCTGTTATGAGCACCATGGAGGGTGCACTGAAGTATCTAAAGAGGCCTTCATCTTTATAGAGTACTCACATCTCCTTTCCTTACTACCTATTAAGCTCACTTTTAAGTCCTTCCAACTGCAAGTAAAGGCAGAAAGATTGAAGGAGCTTCCATAATCTGGAGGTAATAAGGCTTCATGCTTAAAAACATGAAATTCATGTCTTTTGCTGACTGAATCTTCCTAGATGTCACTTAGAAGCAGCATAAATTTGGCTCCTACTATGGGGCAAACCTTAAGTACTTTGCGTACTTGGGGGTGTTGGTCAATGAGAAAATGAACATGAGCAGGCAGTGTGTGCTTCCAGCCCAGAAAGCTAACTGTATCTTGAGCTGCATCAAAAGGAGTGTGACCAGCAAGTCGAAGGAGGTGATCCTGCCCCTCTACTCTGCTCTTGTGAGACCTCACCTGGAGTATTGTGTGTGGTTCTGGTGTCCTCAACATAAAAAGGACATGGAACTGTTGGAACAAGTCCAGAGGAGCGCCATGAGGTTGGTCACAGGACTGGAGCACCTCCCGTATGAAGACAGGCTGAGAAAATTGGGGCTGTTCACCCTGGAGAAGGGAAGGCTGCATGGAGATCTCATAGCAGCCTTCCCATATCTGAAGGGGGGCTATAGGGATGCTGGGCAGGACTCTTTTTTAGGGACTGTAGTGATAGGACAAGGGGTAGCAAGTTCAAACTTAAACAGGGGAAGTTTAGATTGGCTATAAGGAAGACATTCTTTCCTGTTAGGGTGGTGAGGCACTGGACTGGGTTGCCCAGGGAGGTTGTGAATGCTCCATCCCTGGCAGTGTTCAAGGCTAGGTTGGATGAAGCCTTGGGTGGTATGGTTTAGTGTGAGGTGTCCCTGCCCATAGCAGGGCGGTTGGAGCTAGATGATCTTAAGGTCCTTTCCAACCCTAACTATTCTATGATTCTATGATTCTATGGTTACTGAGTGAGGAGGGACAATGCATCCTCGCAGGAGCTGGAATAAGTCAGCGTACATTTACAGTGCTCTTAGAGCAGCAAAAAGGCTTAGTAAGCTTCAGTGGGTTTCTAACACAGAGACAGGGGCAATGTACTTAACAGAGACAGGGGTCTGGAGGACAGGACACACCAGTTCCTCTTCAAAAAAGGGTTTTCCCAACAGAGGCTCTCAGGAGTGCATACTCAACCCCACCAGAGGACAGGATTTTCATCTGTGAGGGGATGCCCAGGGAGCTAGACATATGGTCTTAATGTCCAACACCACTACTACGTGCCTCCTAGGTGCTGTTCAGCCTTGATGGGATCAGGCCATGGTGCCCTGTGGAGCTCTGGACCATTGTACTGATCTGCACAGATTGGTTCACTCTGTTTAAGACTATCTGTGAGGGCTGTAGACAGACTCAAGCTCCTCTCATCAGAAGGCCAAGCTAACCCAACTGCCATGTACTATGGGCACATAGGAGGGAAGATGCTGGATGAGGCAGCAAAGGTCACTTCTTGTCTCTGATGATATAACCTCCCCATGCTTGTGTCACTCCCCAGTAGCACTGTACACTCATGGCTTGAGGAGCACATAACTAGTCAGCTCTGGCTTCCTCCACTCCAGGAGAATTTGATATCCAAACTACCAATCTGCCTACCCTCTTGGGAATTAGGGCTGGTTATCCTCTTTAATGGACAGTCAACCAGAGACATGTTACCTATGGCTTGCCCACCTGACACAAGCCTTTCCCAACCTCTAAAACCTTCAGGACATTGGACTATGCCGTTATATGCATACAAAGAGCACAACACTCTCCGGTGGAGTAGTCACAGAAAATAATAGAGGACATAAAGGCTACCACCGTGTTCATTGAGTATGCTTCTTTAAAGCTCCTTGACAAGAAGGCTGAGCAGCTAAATCAGAAAGATTAAGTACCTCACTGGGGTGTCATGCATCCAGAAGTGCACTGCATATCCTGGTCACTCCCAATTAATTAATAGAGTTCTAAGAGCAAAGGAAACTCTTGCACACAGGTGAACAGGATAGTGGGTGAAAGGATAAAGTGCTGTTAAAATACACAAAGAAAAATCCTGAATTCATTAGAAAATAAAGTTAAGTACAAGTCTTGATCCCTGAGGACAGCAAAAATTATTGGAAAAATAATACAGGAAAGTCAAAAGGCACAACAGGAGAAGAAAAGCTGAGTTTCACAAAGCAAAGTCTTGTTAAACGTATATTAATTAACCAAGATAAAAACAAAATCAATATGTCCTTCAAAGGAGATCTATAAGCATGGAAAAAGACTTTCAGTATCTCCATTATAAGACTCCACTGTGAGCATCTGCAGGAACAAAGAACGCGTCAACCACTAATGTCCTGTGCTAGGCCAGCCTTCTCTGGCAGAAAGCTAGAACAGAGAAACACTAAAGACTGCCTAAACAGTGCAGATTCAGCCCCTGTCTCAGCTATCCCCTGGTCATTAGTTATGTCAGCTTGAGCACATCTGGAAGGTGTTCCAGATGTCCACAATGGGAGGTAGCAGGATAAGAAGGACATTTCTCTACTCAAGTATAGTTTGAAGATGGGATGAAACAACTGTTATGGTTTAATTAAGCAAACAATCACGTAGTCACAATCAGCAGTAAGGTAAAAGAGAGTAAAATGTTGCACCATTTTCCTCTGCCACAAATAATATCCAGCTTCTGGAATCTTGAGGAAAGCTGCAATACCATAGAAACCTTGGAGATTGTTTTTTCCAGCACCATACATACAATCTCTTCTTTTGACATAAAAATTGACATTTTTGATCTAACCCGAAATGCCATTTAGCTCATCTCATCTGGACTTGTTTAGTGTCTCCACTGAACAACAGCAGATATATTGGGAGAGGAGAATAGGGCAATCATACAGCAATACTTTATAAAATGCTTTCCTAATCACTAATAATTTGCAGTTCAAGAACTTCCCCAGCCAAAGAAGATGGTTTTATGTTTAAGAGACCACAATTAATTTTCTTAAGAATTTGTATAGCTGCCTTCTGAACCTGTGTGAATTTTTAAGTCACAGTGTCCTGTTATGAGTTATACTGATTAGTGGTAAGTTGCATAAAAATCAATCCTTTTGTTTTGAAACCTCTTCTTTCTAATTTCATGCACTGCTCCTTAAGTTTTTTGTTTTGAGGAGATACTGTATAGTCAAACTCCATTAACTTTCTCCACACTATACAACATATTCTTCTCATGTCCCTTCTCAGTTTTCTCTTTTCCATAGCAAAGTGTATTTATTATTTTTCATAGTAGTAGCAGTCTTTTCACTCATTCTCAAAGCCATCACAGTTATTTAATCATTCCTCTTCTCTATACTATACTTTGCACTAAATAGATGCAGTTCAAAGCAGTTATAAATGGCTGATGTTTTGCATTGGCATGCAGAGATCCTTACAGAGAACAATGAATCACGAGGCTTAGGTAGGCAGGAGTGAGTGACAAGGCATTCAGTAGATCTGTCAGTTCTCCAGGACAGTGAACAGTTATCTGAACATGGACTAAGTGAAATTATAAAACAGAATCACAGAATCAACTAGGTTGAAAAAGACCTTTAATATCATAAAGTCCAACCATTCCCCTAGCACTGCCAAGTCCACCATTAAACCATGTCATTAAAGGCCAAATCTACAGAGTTTGTGAACACTTCCAGAGATGGTGATTCCACCACTGCCCTGGGTAGCCTGTTCCAATGACTGATCACCCTTTCAGGAAGAAATTGTTCCTAATATCCAGTCTGAACCTCCCCTGGTGCAGATTGAGGCAGTCTCCTCTTGTCCTGTCACTCATTTTTAGGAGAAGAGACCAGTCAAATGGGGCTCCATCCTCCTTTCAGGTAGTTGTAGACAGCTATAAGGTGCCCCCTGAGCCTTCTCTCTCCAGACTAAGCAACCCCAGTTCCCTCAGCCATTCCATAAGACTTGTTCTCCAATGTTGCTAAATAGCAAGAAGAAGTGTCTCTGGTGAGCCACAGGCAGGAGAGAGACAGGCCCCTGAAGGGAAAAACAGCATTTCAAAGAAACAGTATTGTCCCTTTCATATCTGCAGCAGATATTTGGGTCTTCTTGCAGGTTGTTTTCCTACTGATAAAGAGATGGCGTATACAGGATCTTAGTATTTTCTCAATGTAGTTAAGAAAGCCCAATCCTGGAACAGGAGCAATCATAAAAGCCATAGAGATAACTCCATTTCTAGAAATACCCATCTTCTGACTCTCACTTTAAACAGTAAAGGCAACAACTTTAAAAATTTATTTTACTACTTCTTTTTTCAAGCTTTTCTTGTTTGATCTTTTAGGATGAGGTTTTATTAAGCAAATTCTCAGTTAAGTCTCAGACCTAATGCCATATCTATGAACCCTGTAAGGGGAATTTGAACACCACTGAGAGCTCTGTAAGAGTTGATGTTTTCTCTTAAGGCTGCAGAAGTTTCATTAATAAACACACACACAAGAAAATCCAATTCCACACCAAGTACAATATTCTCTAGCCCTCAGGATTATAGCAAGAGCTAGATAACATGACTCAACAATATCACAAGAGTTCTAAAAGCATAAGGCAAACAAAATGAGCCCCACATCTGCTAAAGACACAAACCATAAGACAGCCTTGCAGATTTCATGGGGAATGATGCAGTTTTGCATATTTCAGCTTAGTCATGCTTCCAGCTGAGTTTCAAAGCCGTAGACTTGAGGGACTCACAGCTGAGATGAGCATAATTGCAGTGACTACTTTATAAGTGTGAAAGAAGAAGTCGAGAAATGTCAAAAAAATTTCTAGATGACAACTGTGAGAGTCTGAAAATAAAAGGACATCTCCAAAGCCATCTTTACTAGGAAAAATAAGAGTCTGCATCAATAATTATCCCACAGGTGGAATATCAAAAGAAGAAAAATGAAATTAGTAGTAATGTCTGCTCTAATGGACAAGGAAATGAAAAACCTTGCAGGAATATCTACTTTAAAAGAGCAAGTACAAGATTATGATGGTCACAAACTGAGCTGGATTGTGTTTTCAGCCTCTCTACAAAACATGAACACTATGTATTATATAAAATCACAGAATCATGGAGTGGTTAGGGCTGGAAGGGCCCTTAAAGCTTATCCATTTCCAAGCCTCTGCCACAGTTACGGACAACTTCCACTAGAGCAGGTTTCTCCAAGCTCTGTCCAATCTGGCCTTGAACACTGCCAGGGATGGGGCAGCCACAGCTCCTCTGGGCAACCTGTGCCAGGGCCTCACCACCCTCACAGGGAAAAAATTCTTTCTAAGATCTTATCGCAATCTCCCTCCTGTCAGGTTAAAGCCATTCCCCCTTGTCCTGTCTTTACAGGCCCTTGTCAAAAGCTCCTCTCCAGGTTTCTTTTTGGCCCCTTTAGGCAATGGGAGCTGCTCCAAGTCTCCCCAAAGACTTCTCTTCCCCCGGCTGAACAAGCCCAGCTGTCTCAGCCTGTCTCCAGAGCAGAGCTTCTCCAGCCCTCACAGCATCTCTATGGCCTCTTTTGGACTTGCTCCAGCAGCTCCACATCCCTCTTGTGCTGCTGTCCCAGAGCTGGATGCAGGCCTGCAGGGAGGATATTTCCAGAGCACAGTAGATGGAAAGAATCCCCTCCCAAAGAAAGATCAGTTCTTTCCAGAGGTACGAGCTTTTTCTGGAGAAGAAGCAACTGAACAATATGAAATAACACCAAACAGTGATGTACAGGTTTTCCTTAAGAGTGATGTATTCAGAGGGATTACAGTGCTTTGTCATGACTACTCAGACCTCGAGTTTCACAGGTTCATGTACCCCTATGGTTGGCTATTCAAAGCATCCTGGATAGACAGGGAAGGATGTCTTGCACCATCAAGGGAGGAGGTGTCATTGCGTAATCTCAGGCAGTTCACACTGATCCTGATACTCTCTGGCCTTTTCCTTTTACTTGCACTGCTATTCTTCCCTCCTAGCCCCTTAACTTGTGGGGCTTTTTCCTCTCTAGATGATCTTCCAGTTTCTCTCAACTTCTTTGTATTGTTTTCCTTTTTCCTTTTCCAGCTTTTCTCCCATTAGTTAGTCTATCACAAGCAGACCACTTTTTCCCTCTCTCAGACTCCTGGGAAAAGGCTCTACTTCTCAGTCTATGCAGACTGCAGTCATTACAAAAGCAAGGATGCCTTAGTGTGAATATTAAGAGATAAACAGTAAGACACATGAGAATGGGAGATTCCCTTACCTATGGGTTAGACTAGCCACAATTCTCATTGAAATGTTTTTGGTGAGGAAGCATTTATTTTGGAGGGAACAAGCTTTTTGTCCGAAGTGTCTCTTTTTGTCTTTCCTTTCAAAGTTTCATCTTATTTGACATTCAAAAATGTCACTTTGATCTTTAGGTTGTTGGCATGAACTGAAAAACTGTGTAATGAATTAATTTCATTTAAAGTTACATACAGGATTAAAAAGAATTAAATCACTTAGGTATCCTTAAAAGAAGGGTGAAAAGTGCTAGGCATAATGCTAATTAAAAACACCTCTAACATACAGTATACTTAGAAATATTTTGCTAAATGTAAACCAAAAATGGAGACGATAATGCATTAAAAAATTACCCCATAGACAGCAGCGTGTTGGAACTATCATGTTCCAGAATGCTTTAATGAAAAATTCCTTGCTGCAAGTAAGCTTTCCTAAGGAAATAGAGTTTGAGGTGAAATGGGCTAAGAGACAATCATAAAAGAGTGAAATAAAACAGTGAAACTTTCCAACCTACAGAAGGAATGTATGTAGTGATAAAGCTGTTTATTAAAAAGAAATTAATCAAAAGAGAACGCAGCTAACAGCAATTCACCATAAAAATTACCATATCCATCCACCTGCAGTTTCAAATAAATGCTTGTTCTTTATTTCTCTGTCAAGTAAGAAGGTGTCATGAATGACAGACCGTCCCATCAGGTATTGTTCACAACTGCCAGGCTTCAGGAGAAAGTTGCATCTTATTATATGAAACAGTCAAAGACAATTCTTTATAAAGTTTATCTGGGCAAAGCAGAAGAAAATTATTAAAGAAGAATTCTACACAACTGAAGACTACCTCTCTTAATCCAGCCTATCACATAAGGCTTTCAACAGAACAACAAAAGCAGTTTTGGCCTTATCTTTGACTGAATCCTTGGAAGACAGCTAAAGAAATGGATGTGAGTCAGCAGGGAGAAATGCATGTATTTTTCTAAATTCCCAATCACATTAAAAAAAACCCAAAAAACAAACCTGTGGAAAGGAAATTAAAGCAAAGCAAAGCCAGGCAATTATATCATGTGGGATTTTTAAAAGATGAGTCTGAAGTTAACATATATATGCATCTCTAAAAAACAATGCAAAGAGTGTTTAAGGCTATGAAATACTGTCTATACCCTGTACAAGCAGCTTTCTGTGTGCAGACTTTAACAAGCTGTTCTGAACACACCCAGATTATTAATTGTAACTACCCTTCCTAAGCAATGATTATCCAAAGTAAAAGAAGTTCTTGCATTTAACTTTTTCTGCAGCATCACGGCATAAAGTTCCTGCAAAATCCAGGGTGCAAAAGCCAACAATATTATGGAGAAATCAATCTACTTCAATCTACTGAAGCAAAAATACTCTATGAATATAGGACTTATCAAATAGTGAGAGACTGAAAAAAAAAATGGCAGCACTTCTTATTGCTATCACAATTACAGCAGAAAAAATTACACCTAACAGGCCTAATGAGGACCCAGCTGACAGTAAAGGAGAACAAAATGAAACAACTGAAAATAATGAGGAAGAAGGACAGGAAGTGGAAAGGGTTGAGTTGATCTTGGTCAGCACAGGTTGATCAGCATCTCTTCTCACTGACTGAGCTCATAATCTTCATTACTATGAGGGCAGTGAATCTATTTGCTGCACTCTTATCCTGAATAGCACAATCATAATTCTGTCAGTTCCAAGGGCTCACCAAAGAGTGTATTAATCTACAGTGTTGGGGTTTTAGATCAGAGGTCATGTTTCTCACTTTAAGCATCAAAGATCTACTGGGTCATGGGGCTCTAGGGTCTGACTCCCCAGAAATACACTTGTACATTTCTGGAGGAGATTAATGTCATCTCAGGAAATTTGCAAGTGCAATGCAGATCATTAAGCAAACTGCTTGTGTGCATATCTTTCCATCTGAGCATACAGTTATATGCAGCTTTTATCCTTGAAATAGCAGTTCAGTTAGATAGAGGAAATTGTATCCTACACTTCTTCAGTAGAAGGCTTCCAGAGACAGGGTTCTAGACCAAAGAGCATACTTCTGAGTCTCACTATCTCTTTCTCCCCATCATGACGTGGACCCAAAGCAACATCTCAGATTTCTCAGTTACGACAATCTTCCCCAGAAAGCCACATGCGTGGCTTGTGTCTTGTTTATATGCCACCTGCAAAGAATTCTTGAGTAGAATTGTTCAGCCAGAGATTGTTATCACTGTCTTTTCCATCATGACTTCTTCATATTGCCTTTTCCACGATAAGCAGAAAATTTCCTCTTTCAGACTCAGTTTTAGACTCTGTCAGTACCCTGTCAAGTCAGAAGAGAAAAGAATAGGCAGCACACTCTAATTCAGTTGCATTCCTTATAATAATGTGGTAACCCCATAGGTTTTTCAAGTGCAAACATGAAAGATCATCTCCTTCCAACCTCACTGCCATGGGCAAGGACACGTTCTACTAGACTAGGTTGGTTCAAGCCCTGTCCAACCTGGCCTTGAGCACTGCCAGGGATGGGGCATCCACATCCAAGTAAAATCTACAACAGCTAGAATAGCTGGGTTGTGAACTGTGCTGGAAGCCTAACAATCACCAATCAGAAGAAGTTCATATACGGTCATTTAACTGTACAGATGCACTGTTATTGAAAGTATTTCTGTCATCATGTCTAGCCTTGTGTACACAGGTCTGGAAGAAAATGGTCATCTAATAGAAGATCACTATGAATGGTACACGACCTGGATGACGTGGTACTGAAAAATACAGCCGGGGAGCTGCAAGAAGGCATTTAACCATTGCAGCTATAGAAACAGACAGTCAACTGCTAGCTGAAAACTGAGCGGAACTGCAGCCTGCGGAAAGAACTGTGAGGCTGACAAAGATCCATGGGTGCCCTCAATTGGTCACTTCTAGCCTTTGCACACTTATGGGCACACTGGGGGACAAGGGGTAACAAACATTGTCCCATGCTTCATCATGGGACACCATGCCACAGCTAAAGTCCCAGTCAGTTCTACGTTACAACCACTATGGGATTGTGTGTGGATGTCAGGCCCTTAAGGAGTCCCACAGAGTCACTAGCAGACTTAATGTTCCTGTCTCAGATACTTAAGGTGTATCGAATATTACAATACTTACCCAGTTTAGCCTGTCTCAATTCATCACAAAAGGAGGTACAGTTTGCAGCTTCTTGACTGCACTTTCTGTCCCAAATCTGGCTGATCAACATCTCAGCTTTCTGCTCTGGTTTTGCCCTTGGCTCTCTTACATCAAAGAAGAACATCAAAGAAGAACTTGGTTGAGGAGCAGTGGCAGAGCTTCTATCTCAGTGTTTACTTGCGCAGGGTGTACTGTGGTGACAGTGACATGAAATCAGTGTCAAGTGCTTTCTGAATCCTGTGCTTTTGTGCTTGAGTCAAAGCTGGGTGGATACACACTGAACACCTTGGACAACCTCTGCTTACCAACACACTTCTAATTAAGATATTCAGTCATCTTGAGAGGAAATTACTCCACAGGAACAAAAGTGGCAAGACTACAGAGGGTATAATGGAGGTTTGAAATCGAAGAGAAAAGGAAGAAGGGACAGAATTGCAAAGACTGTGAGGTGCTCTACAGCTTCATAGGGAACACTGCCAGGGATGGAACAGCTACAGCTTCTATGGGCAATCTGTGCCAGGGCCTCACCACCCTCACATATAAAGACTTCAGACTACATCATCTTGTCACAGATCTATCTTTTATGGTAGTGGGAGTATACCCTACCATCCTCTCACGGTGGGACAGAGTACTACATTGAAGCCAAGGCTCCTTCCAACTCAGGTGTCACAGCACTCCATAGATACTTCCACCACTTCATGTCTTGCTTTTCTGCTCACCACATTGCAGAGAGCAGCATGGGTGTGACAGACAGCTGTCTTTCAGAGGGATGTGGGAAACAGACATGGGGAATTCAGGCGTGACACACAACTTGTATATATTGGCTTCCTTCATTTGAGCTTTGTTGTAAAACCTCACTCTTTAAACCCACCCCAGTATGAGGGAAAACCTTAACTTAAACATCAGTAAAGAGGCTTTAAATAGCATTGTTTACCTTAGCCTATCTGCATGGCCCAAGAACATACACAAGTGAAGTGTGCTGCCACAGTTGAGCTAACATGGAACACCTGTAAACATCAAAACTCAGTGATGTCTGAGCTGTTAGACAAAGATGTCTCTTCTTGTATAATGACAACCACTCTATTTTCATGATTTCAACAGGTACTATGGCTACTGTCATGGTTTAAGCCCAGCAGGCAACGCAGAACCACGCAGTCACTTGCTCACTCTCCTCTCCTTCCTACCCCCTCTCACAGAGGGGTGGGGAGGAGAATCAAAAATAACGTAACTCCCACAGGTTGAGATTAGAACAGTCCAGTAACTAAGGTGTAATACAAACCACTACTGCTACCACCAATAATAATAATAAGGGAAATAACAAGGGAAGAGAATACAACTGCTCACCTCCCGCCAACCAATACCCCAGCCTGACGTGCTGGGGTATGAAATACCTCTTTGGCTAGTTTGGGTCAGGTGTCCTGCCTCTGCTTCCTCCCAGCTTCCCCTTCTTCCTGGCAGAGCATGAGACTTAGAAAGTCCTTGATCAGAGTAAATATTACTGAGCAACAACTGAAAACTTCAGTGGTACCAGCACCGTTCCTAGGGTCAAAGTCAAAACCACAGCAGTGCACTAGCTACTAAAAAAGAAAAATGACTGCTACTGCTGAACCCAGGACAGTTACTCACCGCATCCTCTGACTGCAGACCAGTCTCTTCTGTCCCTCACAACTTCAGATTCCCCACATGGGAGGCAGAGGCCAATTTCTCTGCTCACTAAAACAACACAGTAATCATTTTTAAGTCAGGGAAATGAGGTAGGTTTATGCTTTCTGTTCTATACCCAGTAAATGACCTTTTGCCAAACACAGCACATCTTTCTACATGACCTACTGTCAAAGATGAAAGGTCTGCAAACACAGTTAAGGTTGTCTTTTGATTGCTTTCTAGCATACCAGTTGCTAGAAAAAAAGTCATTTATGTAACACAGAAGTTTAAGCAGTTGAGCAAGGGAGAGGAATGATGGTGAATTATAATTCCTTATTGTTGCATTTTTCTTCACTGAGACCATATGTTCACAGCAATTATAAAGCACTGTACAAAAGCATACTTCCATGTCAGTGATGGTTTCCCTAACTAGCACAATCTATAGGTAGGAAAGTCTTGTAATGCATTTGCCTATATCTGCCTTTAACTCCACTTGTTCCACCTTCATTAGTTCAATTGTAGCTCCAACCCAGCCACTCACAGTCTCCTTCCTCAAGGCAGCAAAGATCCTGGTCGCTGCTATTTTTTTTTTTTTTTTTTAATTTAAATCTCTTCAGAGGCCAAGATAGCAAAAGGAAAAGGTGAATCTCATCAGAAGGGGTTCACATGAAACACGGCAGAATCCTTCCTCCTCTTCCAGTAAGGAAAGCTGTATCACAAGTGTTACATCAGGCCTTGTGTGCTAAAAAATCTGTGAGACATGGCTTTAAAAGGACCTTTTTCTGGTTAGTGTTAGTCAGCTGATCTACAGATTTCCAAACTCCTTATGGCAGGGAGGTTGGAAATGCATGATCTGTAAAAGTCCCTTGCAACCCAAACAACTATATCATTCTATGGTTCTGTGATTCTTTCCCATGCTTATTGATACTGGTCTGGGATAGAAGTGGTGCTCAGAAATGCAATCTGACTTAGAATGCATACATCACATTGTAACATATTTCACCCATCTTCTTATATTTGCAGGGTGAGGGTGGAGGTAATAGTAAATGTTCCTTAGAAACTGAAATTGTAGTACGCAGAGCTCATGTCTTTTAATATGCAAGTGCTCTGAAATTACCGCAAGAGGCACATCTGTGTATCTAAAAATGAAAGGAGGCTCAATTTACTTGTGCTTCTATTAGAGTCAGCTTTGATAACAGAAAAAAATTCTGCCTTGACACATACAAGAACTTAGATGAAATAATGAAACTAAGAACCTTGAGAAAAACTTCTCCTTCTTAAGGCTGTTTACCACCAGAAGCTTCTTCTTTCTCTTTTTTCCTCTTTTCTTTTCTTTTCTTTTCTTTTCTTTTCTTTTCTTTTCTTTTCTTTTCTTTTCTTTTCTTTTCTTTTCTTTTCTTTTCTTTTCTTTTCTTTTCTTTTCCTTTCTTTTCTCTTTTCTTTTCTTTTTTCTTTTCTTTTCTTTTCTTTTCTTTTCTTTTCTTTTCTTTCTTTTTTCTTTTCTTTTCTTTTCTTTTTCTTTCTTTTCTTTTCTTTTCTTTTCTTTTCTTTTCTTTTCTTTTCTTTTCTTTTCTTTTCTTTTCTTTTCTTTTCTTTTCTTTTCTTTTCTTTTCTTTTCTTTTTTTTTTTTTTTTTTGTAGAGGATGCATTACAGATCTTATTCCATGAATTTTTCTGCTCCCAAAGTATGAAGAAAATTTAATGTTCTTGAGCAGCAGTAATATAGTTGGAAATTTCTGAATAATAATTTCGTGGGCATTTGTCAGTAAGATCTCTACCTTGAAGCAGAAACCACAGAGAAGTTGAATCAATACACTCATTCTTCTCATCATCTTTAGGCCAGGATACTCTCTGGGGAGATAAAGCTTCCAATTAAATGTGAGGTTTTTTGTCTTCTTGTAAGAATGAAGTAAGAATTTTCTTCTCTTGCATATTTCCAAATATATACCCCAAGGATAAGCTGTTCCGGGGGGTAATAGTACCCTGGGGCCTGCAGTCTTGCCTCACTGAGTTTGTTCAATATTTGAATGCCTCTATCACCACCCAACTTCAAAGCTACACTAAAACATTAATCTTTCCAAGGTATGCTTTTCCTTGCGTGGTTGTTCCATTAATTGTTACTTCGTAAATACTTAGTCACATACTACAGAGTCGTGAGTGTGATTCCACTGTCTTTGAGAGAGTAACTTCTTCCTTTTCTTCTGTATTCTGTAAAAATTGCAGCATATTTTGCATCATGTCCCAAAAACATAAGGCCTCCATTATCTGCTGCTTTATCTGTCCCTATCTACTTAGTCAGATTATGTTTTAACAGCTTCAGTTACAGTGCTACTCACAGGATACCTCTTTAAGATCACACCTTTTGGTGAATGTCAAGCTGGAGTCAGAATATTTATAAACATGGTATTATACAGGCTTTACAACAGGGAGAGGCTTCCCTTGGGTTTTGTTTGGGGATGATTCCCAACATGAGGAGCAAATAGCTTCACTGTCAGGGCCATCTCCCAGATCCGATGGGAAAACAACCCTCTAAGATCAATCTGCTAATAACAAAAAGCATCAGAAATAGTCCATGGTAGGCACCATCATCTGTCAGTAGAGTTTTTCCTGGAGGGAAAACTTATTCTATCTGAGCAGCCTTTGATTATTCTCATTATTATCTGAGACACATGTAGGACTTACAAACATTCACTATGCCCCCTGGCTATTTCAAATGCTGCTTTCTCTTTTCAGCCTTGCTTGATTTGGTTTGAGAGATTCATGTAATCCAACTGACAGAAAATTATTTAGTCAGGTCTTAGAGCAGGCTTCTTGCTTGACCTACAAATCTAATTTTCAATCAGCAATTTCTCTTCGGGTGTCCTAGAAATTTAGTCAGACAGACAGACAGAAAGATGGGTTATATTCTGGTACCCGTTTATTTGTTTTGCCTTCTGAATGTCATGGTCTGTGCTCACATGAAGCCTCCTTACAGATACTTTGTCTTGCACAATGCTGGTTGTATATGAACACTCTAGGCAACAGCTGGTTAACAGTTAACTGTGAAGCTAGGTTTAAGAAAACAGTTCCAAACCTATGCCAAGGCTGTTGCTCTAAGGATGACTAACAAAGCAAGAAGGCAGATTAGACAATTTAAAATTATTTCATATGATTCTGTGATGATGGCTTTTACAAATATTTTTCTCTACCTACAGAAACCATATAAAAAATGTGAAAGTGAATTGTGTCATAGCTTACATAAATGTCCTGATCTTCCATCTTGCTAAAGCTGAAAGGGGCTACATGCTTGATCACCAGAGAACTACTGACCTGTCAGCCTCACGTCTGTTCCTAGGAAGATCATGGAACAGATCATCCTAGAACCTATGCTAAGATACATGGTGGACAGGGAGGTGATTCAGGACAGCCAGCATGGCTTCACCAAGGGCAAGTCCTACCTGACCAACCTAGTCAGATGGGATCCAGAGGGACCTAGACATGCTAAAGAAATGGGCCTATATGGACATCATGAGGTTCAGCAAGGCCAAGTACAAAGTCCAGCACCTAGGTTGGGACAACCCCTGGAATCTATACAGGCTGGGAAATTAAGGGTTTGAGAGCAGCCCTGAGGAGGGGAGTTGAAGGTGCAATGGTGGAAGAAAAGCTGGGCATGACCTAGCAGTGTGCACAGTGTCCTGGGCTGCATCAAAAGAATTGTGATCAACAGGTCAGGGTAGGTGATTCTGCTCTGCTCTGGTGAGTCCAGATCTGGAGACCTTAGCAAAGGGAGAACATGGACCAGTTGGAGCAGGTGAGACGAAGGCCACAGAAATGATCAGAAGGATGGAGCCCCTTTGCTGTGAGGAAAGGCTGAGACACTTGGGGTTGTTTAGCCAGGGGAAGAGAAGGCTCATTGCCAAGACCTCATTGCAAAATTTCAGTACTTAAAGGGGGCTTACTGGAATGATCAGGATAGACGTTTTAGTAGGGTCTGTTACAATATGACAAGGGGTATTAGTTTAAAATAAAAAAGGGTAGATTCAGATTAATTATAAGAAGAAAATTTTACAATGAGGGTAGTGAAACAATAGCACAGGTTGCCCAGAGAGGTGGTGGATGTGCCATCCCTGGAGACATTCAAGATCGGGTTGGATGGGACTCTGAGCAGCTTGATCTAGTTGGAGATGTCCCTGCTTGTTGTAGGGGTTTAGACTAGATGACATTTAAAGGTTCCTTGCAACCCAGACTATTCAATGATTCTATGATTCTGTGAAAATACTGCAAGAAAGTTACATGACAGGTAAGTTTCAACTTAGCAGCCAGGAAATAAACAGCCTTCTCTTCTCCAGCTGTCTTTGTGCTCATTCTGCTGAAAGAGTCAAAGAAGATCATGCTTGTCCAAACTGAGGAGTCGCTTCATTAGGAATTTCATATATGTTTCAGGAGCTACATTAGAAAAGGGTGGTTAAAATCACATAGGGAAAGGAGGGGTCCCCAGGATCCCTCCTGCTGGCAAAGCCACCCTCCATTTTTCCTCTAAGTATGGCTTTGTTCAGACTATCTACAACTTTCTTTGAGAACTAACAGCCACCTTTTGTGAGAATTTCTTCCTTTTCAATGTACTTGTCAAAGGAGTCCACACCAACACTATGAATCTGACAAGAGCCCAATAATATCAGATGAGATCTTAGGCAGAAGTTCTTCCCTATGAGGGTGGAGATGGCCCTGGCACAGGTTGCCCAGAAAAGCTGTGGCTACCCCATCTCTGGCAGTGCTCAAGGGCAGGTTGGATGGGGCTTGGAGCAACCTGGTTTAGTGGAAAGTGTCCCTGTCCATGGCAATGGGATGATCTTTAAGGTCCTTTCCAACACAAACCAGTCTGTGATTCTATCACTGAGTTTACAAACTCTAGATAAGGCCGTCAGTACCATGGGTTAATGGTGGCCTCGGCAGTGCTGAGTAATGGTTGGACTTGATCTTAAAGGTCTGTTCCAACCTTGTTTATTCCATGATTCTATTATTCTATGTAGTATTTTACATTTTACTGTACTATAAATTGAAATAATAATTAATTAAAATTGGTGTTTACAAATTATTGTGTTTTAAGACTAAATATGCACAACATTCCTGACTTTTTTTGTACTCTCAATGCTTTTTTAGTGTTTGCACTATTCATGAGGATGATTACTAAATTAAGGTTCGTCAAAGAACATTCAAGAGAAAACAGGTGCTTACCTGACAGCAAGTCCAATTGTATAATAGAATTTCCTCAAGTAGTGTTTTCTGAAATTCCTTTTGGAGTGAAAAGATGCATTTTATTTAAAATTACCCTTTGGTTTTAAGAGTGCCTGGCCAAGATGCGTAAGAAGTGGAGTCCAGAGCTCTGTACTTTCTAACAAGAAGGTTCAGCTATATTTGCATTGTAAATGAGCCACTGAGTGATGTCCGTCTTGAAACTTCCTTTGTCATGTGTTGTGGTTTAAGCCCAGCCGGTAACTGCTGCTAGCTCACTCCCTCCTTTATTCCTCCCACTGCTCCCGGAGGGATGGGGAGGACAATCGGAAGAATGTAACCCCCATGGGTTGAGATAATAACAGTCCAGTAACTAAGGTATAACACAAACCACTATTGCTACCACCAATAATAATAATGATAAGGGAAATAACAAGGGGAGAGAATATCATTGCTCACCACCAGCTGACTGATACCCAGCCCGATCCGAGCTGTGATCTAGCCCTTCTGGGTAACTCCCCCCAGTTTATATACCAGGCATGACGTGCTGTGGTATGGAATACCCCTTTGGCTAGTTTGGGTCAGGTGTCCTGTCTCTGCTTCCTCCTGACTTCCTCTCTTACCTGGCAGAGCATGAGACTCAGAAAGTCCTTGGTCGGAGTAAACAATACTAAGCAACAACTAAAAATATCAGTGTTATCAGCGTTGTTGCCAAGCGGAAAGTCAAAACCACAGCACTGCAGCAGCTAAGAAGGAGAAAAATGACTGCTACTGCTGAACCGAAGATATCATGAGATCAGTTTCTATATAAAGTCTTTTCCTTTTGCCTAATGCCAGATGAAAACACCTCTCCTCACTAGAATATTGCTGCAGTTAACTTAAGAAAAGTCAGTTGTAACTAAGAACAGCTTTTCAGTAGAGAGAAGAATGGTTTGTGAGCCTGTTTAGTGTGGAGGGTGCAGGGCGTAACATTTCAGGCGAGTTATGAAGTGTAGCCACTCCTGGTGCCGCTACAAGCAAAGTATTCTAAGCAGTCAGTGACATAAATGCCTGATAGAGTTGGAAAGACTTAGTTTATTACTCTTGACCCTTCTTACCACTGATATCAAGCAAAAATGAACCTTCAGAATGCTTCTGTTAATCCCAAGAAGATGGGATTTAGCTGAAAAGGTTCTTCTGTTCAATGACCCCTTCTGCACTGGCAAGCTGCCAGTGGTAGCCTACTATGCTGAAATGTACATGTTATTCCTAAATTAGTACTAAGTATCCAAAGCACATGGCCTACTTGAAAAATCTGAGCATGGGCTAAAATTTCTCTTACCCTTCACTTTCTGTAAAATTTTACTTTTTATTGAATTGTTTAATTTTGTTGTTTAATCTTGTTTTAAAGAAGGCAAACAAGAATAACAAGGAGTGTTGTTCAGCAGTTCCTCAGTGCACCAGGGCATTGGATTTCCTAATTCACTGTGTTAATTTCTGCACAAATTTCTCAGTCAGATGTTGCCTTTTGTTTTCCTATTATTATTTGATCCACTTTAAAACACACTCTGTCATCCAGGCTAAAAGCAATTAGGACTGTATGTCTACACTATCAAAACATACAACATAAAACATATACACATTGAGAGCATTAAAAAGACACATCCTTTTTAAGAAGAGCAACTACTTTCCACAGTTGTGATTTTTATGTGTGAGCTGCACACATGCAGCTAGTTTAGTTTATTAATAAACTATTAATAAATACTTTATTTTAGTAACTATTTATTAGTTTAGAGCAGCAGCAGGTGCATGTCAGCCTGATGCTGATGGGATACCTTAGAAATTTTCTTTTGCACCAGAAATCTTCTTTTGATATTGTTTCTAATAATAGATAAAAAAATAGCCTGCTTATCTAAAGTTGATCTCTGAAATTATGGTGTCTCAAAGAAATGCCACACTTAGGAAATCCATGCTTTTGGGTGTATAAACCTTTTTTCTTTTCCTCCAGAATCCTCAGGCCATCTTGGCACCACTGCTCAGGGTATGACTGATGTTTATTTGTTCTTTCTCTCTCTGCCTTGTTTTGTAGCAGTTCTTTTTTCAGTCATTGTGTGCATTTCTACCAGGTTTGTGAAACTACTCTTTTAGTCCTTGTGCAGATTTGCAGACCAGATGTTTGCAATTGCTTCCTGCCTGTCCTCAGTTGGCTACACCATGTCCAAGCTTCCTAAGCACTGAGGTTTACTGCCATGTTTTCTTTGCAAACTCTGCAGTCCTGCAGCATCATAGGCTTGTAAATTAAGCCACTTAAGTACTCAGTTGGCCAGTTTCAGAAATGGTTCCAGTTTAGAGCAGCAGCCCTAAAATCAGGAAGAAGAGCTGCAACCCTGAAGGCCCATGTTTGGAAAACTGCAGCTAATCAGCATTTCAGTTAAATACTCAAAAGTCTTCATTTCTCAAAGAACTCCTGGAGGTGTTGTGGTTTAAGCCCAAGCCATAAATCAGAACCAGGCAGTCTACTCCCCCCCTCCATCCTTTCTTTTCCCCGCTCCCGGACGCATGGGGAGGAGAATTGAAAAGAATGTAACTCCCACAGGTTGAGAGAAGAACAGTCCAGTAACTAAGGTATAACACAAAACACTACTGCTACCACCAATAGTAATAATGATAAGGGAAATAACAAGGGAAGAGAATACGACAGCTCACCACCCACTGACCACTAACACCTAGCCCCCAGCAATGCACTAGCCCTTCCGGGTAACTGCCTCCAGTTTATATACTGGGCATGATGTGCTGTGGTACGGAATACCTCTTCAGTTAGTTTGGGTCAAGTGTCCTGTCTCTGCTTCCTCCCAGCTTCCCCTCCTCCCTGGCAGAGCATGAGACTCACAAAGTCCTTGGTCAGGCTAAACATTTGAGCAGTAACTAAAAACATCGGTGTTATCAGTGCAGTTCCCAGGCCAAAAGTCAAAAACAGTGCTGCACCAGCTACTAAGAAGAAGAAAAAAAATGACTGCTACTGATGAACCTAGGTCAGGAGGGAATTCTGAATTTATTTAGCACAGGATATATCATCCTCAAAACTATTCACCAATGCTGAGAAGTATTGGTGCAATACAGGTATTAGTCTTAGCACTGAGATTCCATAAGGAAATGGTCTGGAAAGATGGTTTATAGAATGTAGAGGTAATATATCCATGATAAACAACATAGTAAACAAAAATAACAGATATTTTCTGAGTTTTATGAAGCCTTAACAGCCTTTGAATAGAGCAGGTCACTTTGCACTTAACAAGGGGCCAATTCACAGAGAATCACAGCATTACTCTTGCCAGGCATGTATGCAAGAAACTGTCTTTGGCAGCCTACTGAGACAGAGAAGGGGAAAAGGAAAGGGGATTAGGAAGCATGCTTTACTTTTGAAAAAAAATGTGATTTATATGGCTATCGCCATCAGCTGGATAGCAGATTTGCAGACACATCTTCCACACTTTTCCATTCTAAAAGAAATTCAAGACTTCCCAACTGCTGCTGCCATCTTGCAGTAATTCCTGTTCATTGCTGCCTAACAAGCTAACACATACAAAATTGATGGCTCTCTGTTCTTCAGTGTTGTTAATGCCATGTCTGTGCTCTTTAGCCCCAAACCTTGTGAGTTATCATAGAATCACAGTATGAGCCAGGTTGGAAAAGACTTTTAAGGTCATCAAGTCCAACCTTTACCCCAGCACTGCCAAGGCCACCACCAAACCATGTCACTAAGGGCTTTGTCTATATATTTTGTGAACACTTCCAGGGACACTGATGCCACTGCTGCCCTGGGCAGCCTGTTCCAATGCCTGACCACCCTTGCAAAGAAGGAATTGTTCCTAATATCCAGTATAAACCTCCTCTGGTGCACCTTGAGGTCATTTCCTCTTGTCTTATTCCAATACCTGAAGAGACCCTACAAGGATTCTGGAAAGCAATTCTTCATCAGGGACTGTAGTGATACAACAAGTGGCAATGGGTTCAAACTAAAATACGGGAAGTTCAGGTTAGATATAAGGAAGTTTTTCACTGTGAGAGTGATGAGGCACTGAACAGCTTGCCCAAAGTGGTAAATTCTCCATCCCTGGCCGTTCAAGTGTTCGAGGCTGGGTTGGACAGAGACTTGGGTGACATGGTTTAGGGTGAGGCGTCCCTGCCCCCCTGCAGGGGGTGTGAAACTATATGATTTTAAGGTCCTTTCCAACCCAAACCATTCTATCATTCTAGAATCACTTGTTCCTTGGGAGAAGGGACCGTCCACCTCCTGGCTCCATCCTCCTCTCTGGTAGTTATAGAGACGAATAAGGTTCCCCCAAGCCTTTTCTTCTGCAAACTAAACACCTCAGTTCCCTTAGCTGCTCCTCATCAGGCTTGTGCTCCGGGACCTACACCAGCTCCTGCACCTCAATGTCTCTCTTGTAGTGAGAGACCCAGAACTGAACACAGGATTTGAGGTGCAGCCTCACCAGTGCCCAGTACAGGGGGATGCTCACTGCCTGGTCCTGGTGGCCACCCTATTGCTGATACAGGCCAGGATGCCATTGGCCTTCTTGGCTGCCTGGGCACAATCTGGCCCATGTTCAGCTCTGTCAGTCAGCAACCCCAGGTCCTTTTCAGCCAAGCAGCTTTCCAAACTGTCCTGGGTTCAGCTGTAACAATTATTTTTCTCCTTGTTAATAGCTGGTGCAGTGCTGTGTTTTGGCTTTAGTCTGAGAACAATGCTAGTAACACACCAACGTTTTTAGTTATTGCTATGCTTACTCCAGTCAAGGACTTTTTCAGTCTCATGCTCTGCCAGTGAGGAGGGGCAAAAGAAGCCAGGAGGAAGCAGACACAGGACACCTGACTCAAACTAGCCAAAGGGGTATTCCATACTACAGCATGTCATGCCCAGTCTATAAAGTGTGGAAAGTCACTCCAGCAATGCAGGAGGTTCCTTGATTTTGTGGAAGACAACTTCCTTCTGGAAGTAATAGAGGAGCCAACAAAGAGAGGTGCCATGCTTGACCTCGTGCTCACCAACAGGGAAGGGCTTGTTGGAAATGTGATGCTCCAGGGCAGCCTTGGATGCAGCGATCACAAGACGGTCGAATTTGAGATCCTCAGGACAGTGAGAAGAGCGTGTAGCAAACTCACTACCCTGGACTACAAGAGAGCAGACTTTGGCCTCTTCAGGAACCTGCTTAGTAAGTGTCCTGGGTTTAGCAGTGGCAGTCATTTTTCTCTTTCTTGGTAGCTGGTGCAGGGCTGTGTTTTGACTTTCAGCTGGGAACAGAGCTGAAAAACAATGATGTTTTGGTTTGGCCAAGGACTTTGTGGGCCTCATGCTCTGCCAGGGAGGAGGGGAGCCGGGAGGAAGCAGAGACAGGACACCTGACCCAAACTGACCAAAGAGGTATTCCATACCACAGCACGTCATGCCCAGGAGGTAACTGGGAGTTAGCCGGAAGGACTAGGTGGACTGCAGGGTTGGAGGAGGTATGGGTCGGTGCTTGGTCGGACTGGGGGGCAAGTTATCGGTCGCCTGGTGATGGGGTGTTGTATGCTCTTCCCTTGTTATCTCCTTTATCATTACTATTATTGGTGGTAGCAGTAGTGATTTGTGTTATACCTTAGTTACTAAACTGTTCTTATCTCAACCCGTGGGAGTTGCATTCTTTTTGATTCTCCTCTCCGTCCCTCCGAGAGTAGGGGGAGGGCAAGAAGTGTGTGTGTGGGGGGGGGAGTGAGTGAAAGCTGTCTGGGTGGATTTAAACCACGACAGTAAGGTTCCATGGGATATAGCCCTAGAGGGTAGGGGGGCTCAAGACTCTTGGTTGATATTCAAGGATCACCTGCTACAAGCTCAGGAGTGCTGCATCCCAACTAGAAGGAAGTGCAGCAGGAGGGCCAGGAGACCTCCTTGGATGGATAAGGAGCTGCTGAGGAAAATTCAAATGAATAAAGAGTCTTACAGAAAGTGGAAGCAAGGACAGGCTGCCTGGGAAGAGTACAAGGATGTTGTCCAGGAAGCTAGGGACGAGGTTAGGAAAGCTAAGGCCCAGTTAGAATTAAACTTGGCTAGGGATATTAAGGGTAATAGGAAGGGATACTACAGGTACATAGCAAATAAAAAGCAGACTAGGGACAACACAGGCCCCATCAGGAAGCTCTCGGGAGAACTGGCTACACAGGATTTGGAGAAGGCTGAGGCTCTTAATGACTTCTTTGCCTCAGGGTTCACTGCAAGGGCTCTGACTGCACCACCTAAGTTTTGGAAGCTAGACGCAGGGACTGTAAGAATGAAGACCTTGGGCCCACTGTAGGAGAGGATCTGATTCAAGACCATCTTAAGAACCTGAACATGAACAAGTCTACGGGACCTGATGAAATCCATCCATCAGTGGGTCCAGAAGGAGCTGGCGAATGAACTTGCTAAGCTGCTGTCCATCATAATTGAAGAATCATGGCAGTCAGGTGAAGTTCCCGACGACTGGAAAAAGGGAAATATAACCCCCATTTTCAAGAAGGGGAAAACTGATGACCCAGGGAACTACAGATCAGTCAGTTTCATCTCTGTGCCTGGCAAAATCATGCCTGGAAGGCATGCTAAGGCACATGAAAAACATCAAGGTGCTTGGTGACAGCCAGCATGGCTTCACTAAGGGGAAATCCTGCCTGACCAATTTGGTGGCCTATGATGGGGCTACAGAACTGATGGACAGCGGTAAAGCAGTTGATGTCATCTACCTGGACTTGTGTAAAGCGTTCGACACTCTCCCACACAGCATCCTTGTCTGTAAATTGGAGAGACATCAATTTGATGGACGGACCACTTGGTGGATAAAGAACTGGCTGGATGGCTCCATGCAAAGAGTTGTGGTCAATGGCTCAATGCCCAGCTGGAGACGAGTAATGAGTGGTGTCCCTCAGGGACTGGTGTTGGGACCGGTCTTGTTCAGCATCTTTGTTAGTGACATGGACATTGGGATTGAGTGCACCCTCAGCAAGTTTGACAATGACACCAAGCTGTGTGGCTCGGTTCATATGCTGGAGGGAAGGAATGCCATCCAGAGGGACCTTGACATGCTTGTGAGGTGGGCTGATGCCAACCTTATGAAGTTCAACCATGCCAAGTGCAAGGTCCTACACCTGGGTCGGAGCAATCCCAGGCACAGCTACAGGCTGGGCAGAGAAGAGATTCAGAGCAGCCCTGCGGCGAAGGAGTTGGGGGTGCTGGTTGATGAGAAAATGAACATGAGCTGGTAGTGTGTGCTTGCAGCCCAGAAAGCCAACCGTATCCTGGGCTGCATCAAAACGATTGTAACCAGCAGGTCGAAGGAGCTGATCCTGCCCCTTTATTCTGCTCTCGTGAGACCTCACTTGGTGTATTGTGTGCAGTTCTGGTGTCCTCAGCATAAAAAGAACATGGATCTGTTGGAACAAGTCCAGAGGAGGGCCACGAGAATGATCAGGAGACTGGAGCACCTCCCATATGAAGATCGGCTGAGAAAGTTGGGGCTGTTCAGCCTGGAGAAGAGAAAGCTGCATGGAGACCTCATAGCAGCCTTCTAGTATCTGAAGGGGGCCTATAGGGATGCTGGGGAGGGACTCTTCTTTAGGGACTGTAGTGATAGGACTAGGGGTAATGGGTTCAAACTGAAACAGGGGAAGTTTAGATTGGATACAAGGAGGAAATTCTTTCCTGTTAGGGTAGTGAGGCACTGGAATGGGTTGCCCAGGCAGGCTGTGAATCCTCCATCCCTAGCAGTGTTCAAGGCCAGGTTGGACGAAGCCTTGGGTGATATGGTTTAGAGCAAGGTGTCTCTGCCCATGACAGGGGTGTTGGAACTTGATGATCTTAAGGTCCTTTCCAACCCTAACTATTCTATGATTCTATTCCATGATTCAAATCAGAGCCATAATTAGGCCTTTGATACAGCACTGTGGGTATGACCTTGTGAAGCAGAAAATCACTTAGAAAACAGAAGGGATCAGACATTCAGTGATTCTATTTTCTAATTTTCATCAAAAGAACTTTGAAATGCAAAGCAACTGTTACTAAAAAGAGAACATTCATTTTAGGTAATGTGAGAGTTAATTAATAACTTAGACAAGGTCATTTGTCTGAGATCCCATCTATGAAAACCAGGAATAATATGAACTCAGCAATTAGCTTTCATTATGATGGTCTTTGTCCCTTGCTGTGAGAAAGTATTTTTGCTTTTTTATCCATAAAAGCTGTTAATTTTTTAACATGGCCGAAATACAAATAACAGAACCAAATCCATTGGCTTATTTTCTTTCTTACAAAAAGTTAATGGGAAGATACCACAGAAGGTAGAGTGGTACTCAGTGACAGGTAATGGGCACACACTGAAACACAAGACATTTCATATAAATATGAGAAAAAAGAAATTGATTTTAAGAGTGATCAGACTTTGTAATAGATTGCCCAGAAAGGTTGTTGTCCTGGGTTCAGCAGTAGCAGTCATTTTTCTCCTTCTTGGTAGCTGGGGCAGTGCTGTGTTTTGACTTTCAGCCTGGGAACAGAGCTGATAACAATGATGTTTTGTTTTGGCCAAGAACTTTGTGAGCCTCATGTTCTGCCAGGGAGGAGGGGAAGCCGGGAGGAAGCAGAGACAGAACGCCTGACCCAAACTGACCAAAGAGGTATTCCATACCACAGTACATCATGCCCAGGATGTAACTGGGAGTGATGTGGAAGGGCTAGGAGACTGCAGGGTTGGAGGAGGTATCAGTGAGTGCTTGGTCGGGCTGGGGGGGGGGGCGGGGGGCGAGTTATCAATTGGCTGGTGCTGAGGTGTTGTATTCTCTTCCCTTGTTATTTCCTTTATCATTATTATTATTGGTGGTAGCAGTAGTGATTTGTGTTATACCTTAGTTACTAAACTGTTCTTATCTCAACCTGTGGGAGTTGCATTCTTTTTGATTCTCCTTTCCGTCCCTCCGGGAATAGCGGGAGGGCAAGAACCAGGGGGGGGGAGTGCATGAACTGTCTGGCTGGGTTTAAAGCACAACAGTGTGGAGTCTCAAACTTTGTAGACAGTCAGACTCCAACTGGAAATGGTCCATGATATCCTGATCCTACTGACCATCCCAACCTCCCTGCTTGGATGAGGGAGGTTGGCCTAGAAAATTGCCGGAAGTGCTTGCCAATCTCAGCAGCTCCATGACTTCAGCACCTAATGCTGTTATTAACTTCAGTGCTTAGTAGAGATGCAAAACCACTTAACTTCAAACCCACTGGTAAGAGACCTAAAGGTGGCCTTCCAAAGTGATCATCAAGTGCATCTATGCACAAACATGCCCAGGCTCCTTTGCTTTTACTCCATAACAGAAAAGTCGTCTTCAGATCCTGAGCCATGGTGTTCAGCTATCTTGCCAGTACACCTAAGAAACTGTTTAGTTGTAGTAGGCTGAGATTCCTAACTCCCACAGTAATGCTGGTAGCTATTTAAATCAGAACCCTAGCATGATGACTAGCATGACGACTAGCAAGACTACACTGTTCAAGGCACACCTTTGTCCGAAGGCATATGAGTCCCTCTTCTTCTCATGCAGGCTTCTAATGATACAACATCCTGGGAAAAATGAGCATTATGAGATCTGTTCCTCAGTAATTTTGTACTTGTGTACAAGTGTGAGTTACTAGAGCTTTAGAAGTGTGAATTACTACAAATAATGTCCAATAAAACAAACCACTTTTTGTTTTTTATCCAGTCAGGGGAAAAAAAAAAAAAAAAAGAAGAAAGACAACTTTTCCAGCCAATTTGGAATGTGGGTTTTTTTTTTTTTGGTTTTCCTTTATTTTAATTGATGTGTTGTTTAGCTGCTGGACTGAAAGTCAGATGAGGAACTTCTATAGGGAGTGAAAGAAAGGGTAGAAGTCATTTACCCCTCTACTCTGTCTCCCAAATATGGATTCTCTTTCAAAGAGTGTATTGTTCTGAAAAAGCCTCTTTTGTTCCAGTGGAGTTCTTGGCATGCCATTACACTATTCCTTCTGTGTGTAAAAGATTTGTCAAAATCTTCACGATTTAAAGCATAGGAACAGAGGAACAGACACTGTTCCTGCTGCAGGTCTGTTCCACTCTTTTATTTCTGGTTTGCTTTCACCTACTTGACTAAAATACTTGAAGAACAAAAGTCAAATTTACCGTGGATCTGTCAAACCACTAAAGACATCTATAAATAATAAAAATGCTGTTTTGTTCAGCCATGTGGGGGAAAGAACTTTATTTTTCTGTCCACTCCGTAGAAACTGCCAGGGCATCTGATTAGATGGACCCCTTCGTCTTTTTGTCGTCTTCTTAGAAAGTGAAAAATAAGCACAAAGACTTGTTTTATTCTTTACCTGGTATAGGTGGTGTTTACTTTTTTCTGGTTTTATTGGAATTTTTTGTATCTTTTAAAGAAAATCCCATTTATGACAAGCTTGCAGCCCCAGATTGATGTCATGGCACGTCATCCTACATCTGTAAGTCTGCACTCTTCCGAAATACAGCCCGAAAGACCTTATCCCTGCTTCCCACTAGTCATTGCAGATCCATTCTCCCTTCTCTCAACTCCAAAGTGTCTGCAAAGTTTAAACATCCTGAACACCTTTCCACTTGAAACTGTCAAATCTTTCTTTCAGGAGAGGCTCCAATGGAAGGGAACATAAGAGACTGAAGGGCTCAGAGTACATATCCTGAGGCAGTCATGGTCCTTTGATGCATAGGAGTGCTGCTGATGAAATTGAATCTGAACATCCCCTGATCATCTGCAGCTTGTTTTCTTCATGAAGAAATTTTGCTCAACTTCCTCATTATTACTTTCACCCTATTCTTTCAAAGAGCTCTCTCCCCAGATTAGTTTGATGAATGCAGCAAAGAAACAGTTCTTATTCTTTGGACAGTCTACACAAGCAGAAGGAATGGGAAACATTAGTGCTGCATCACAGAACAGTTGCTGGTATGGTAGCACTGTATTCTTCTTGTTATGGCTTGTACTTCCTCTAATTTAATTTAATTTTTTATTTTTTTTTTTACATTTTGACGTTTGTGTTTACCTAGGATCATATGAACACATCAATCAAAATAATAAATTCCTAGTTATAGCTATTTATCCCCAGGGAAGCATCAGGCAAATTGCCATCCCAGGCTTACCCCCACTCAGGCTGGCACACCAATGCAAGTCCTAAATAATTTTTCTTGCCACTGCCATAATCTCACTGATATTCTGTGAATGATGGCAGAAGCATAGTAGTCAGCAGTTCTCGGAAGGATGTATTGTGCCTGGTCAAATTACACTAGATTTAACGGGACAAGTAGTACATATGATCACTTACCACAAGATCTTCCCTAGGAAAAAGCTAATTTATGACTAGTTTTCACTAGCAATCAGATACTTCACACAAAAGAGCTTTCAGGCTGACTGCAGCAGGCAGGCTTGGAAAGCTTCATCCACTGATTTAGAGAATAAGTGGTCCTCTTCTACTCATTTCCAACAACATGACCCACTTTGAACTCAGCTCTCACTGCATACTGTGTCCTGAAAAAGCAAGGAGATTTATGGCATCTCCACCATCATGGGCTGGCTAAGAGTTTTCCTTCTTCCCCACCAGAGATCGCAGGATTGCAATGACCCAGTAGCATATACAATGCCACAGGTCAGCTAACTTTCATCCCACACAAATGAAATTATATTCTTTGACTTCCTGTAAGAAGTTTGAAAGTCCCACTCTTTTACAGACCTGCCCAATACACAGTCTTGTGAGAGTGTATTGTCCTTAGGATCTCACCTCTTGAGTAAGTATTGCTTTGGTTTACAGAAAAACTTTCTTCATAAACAGGGAAATGAAGAAAATTGCATCTGGAGGAACAAAAGGAGAAGATAAAGGCAAGCCATGCTGATACGTCCTCACTGAATCTTTCCAAGAGGTAGAAAAATCATCTCTTTGTACCTCCTGCTCAGAATAAAAGAATCAGATATCATTATAGTATAAATCACTGACAAAGATGTCTGTCTCCCATCCTAAAGCATCTGTTTTCCTCAAGTGTCCTGACTCTTTTCTCTCTGACAGGTGTGGCCTGTAATAATGTTTTGATGTAAAAGTGATTCTAAATCCATTTAAGTTTCTGAGAACCAAATGGCAGCTCTCAGGTCTTCATAAAAATGGAAACGATTTTTCTATGTTTTAGAGTCCAGATACCCATGAAACACTGAGAAAGGCTTCTTGGAGGTGCTGTTACTATATGCCACGAGAAAGCCGTATCTCCAAACATACCTGCAGAGCACATCTCCTTTCTGGGGAGAACAGGTTAATGAGGTGATCAGAGGAGGAAGGGAGCATGACAGGTGCCTTGAAGTGCATAGTGAATTCATGCAGAGCCAAAAAGTTGTCATTGTAACCTACTTAGACTAGCATCTCCGGTCAGGACACCTGACCCAAACTAGACAAATTCCTTACAACAGTACATCATGCCCAGTATGTAAAGTGGGGGGAGTTAACTGGAAGGCCCAAATCACTGCTTGGGTTGGACTGATTATTGGTCAGCGGGTGGTGAGCAGTTGTATTCTCTTCCCTTGTTTCTCTTATCATTATTATTATTGGTGACAGCAGCAGTGGTTTGTGTTATACCTTAGTAACTGGGCTGTTCTTATCTCATCCCGTGGGAGTTACATTCTTTCCATTCTCCTCCCCATCCTTCCAGGAGCAGGGGGGAAAGTGAGTGAGCAGCTGCATGGTTCTGAGTTACTGGCTGGGCTTAAACCACAGCACTGCCCCATACTGTAGTCCACCCATTGAGACTACAAGCAGCTCTCTCTGTATGGTGTGGGATGGTGCTATGCTCTCCTTTGTGTCCAGTAGTCCATAAACTAAAAGAAAAACAAAACAAAACACACACAAAAAAAGGAAAATATGAAAGGAATGAAGAAGGAGCCATAGCCTTCTCAGTGGTACCCAGTGACAGGACCAGAGGTAGTGGTCAAATGCTGGAATACATGAAATTTCACATGAACGTAAGAACACACCTTTTTTTTTTTTTTTCCTGATTGTGGGTGAACAAGGAAACAGGCTGCCCATAGAGGTTGTGGAGTCTCCAACATTGCTGACATTCAAGTCCAACTGGAAATGTTCCTGGGCAAACCTCTTCCAGCAGAACCTACTTGAACAGGTGAGCTAGACAATCTCTAGTTGTGCCAGCAACCTGTTCTGTAACTTTGTGAACATGTGATTCTGTAAGCTGGAGCACAGTGGGGAAACTCTTCCCTCCACACCACTCTCCATCCCCCGCCCCTCCGCCTTTCAGCACTAGAAATGCAAACACATTCTTTGTATAGAGATAGATATTGCATAGTATGATTATTCTGCCAGTTCAATTTAACAGCTTAAGCTGATTTTACACTACCATCCAGACACTGCATGGGAAACCTTCTGGCTTCATTTAAATCAGAAGTCGATTCTGATGTATGTAAATAAGCATGTACACACACCATCCTTTAGAATGTTTAGTTTACAAAGCACCACCTTTCACAGTTCAGCAATGGAAGATACTTATCAAAGCAGAACATTAAGAAACAAAACATTGTTCCACATATTCATTACATGCTACTACAGAGCTAAACATTAGAGAATGTGACCTATAGCAGTTTTTCTCCAAATATTTAGCCTGTTCTTATTATGTCTGTGTCATGAAGTGGTGCCTCTGACCTCCAAATTAGATCACACCCATTTTAGAATTCAACAATTTTATATCAGTGTATAGCAGTTTTACAGAAAACTCCCCACAACCTCAAAAAATCCAAAAGGCGACTTAAATGTTTACACATATGGGTCAAATTCAGCAAATTCGAAAAAAAAAAAAAAATGGAGGGGGGAGATGGATGAGGGAAGAAGTAACAAGAAAATGAAACTAAAATTTTATTTTGATTCAAAGGAAACAGAGACAAAAATGTCTATGACTTTTTATTAATTTTTCTAGAAAACGAGATAAATAGGAAAAAGTCAGTTTCATGCTGACCTAGAATTAGGTCACCTGCATAATTACTCATAATTACTTATTAATTACTGCTAAATATATTGGTGGATATTTGATTACTTAGAGAGGTGATAGTTTAGGAACACTAAGCCATGGTCTTTATCATCCCTATGAACTGAACATGTGTGTTTCTCTCATGATCTCTCTTCAGTTCACACCCTCTTGTGTTGCGTGATCTCCCACTTTTCACACCCTACTGGTCTCTTGCTGACATATCTTTTTATCCTACCTTTTAGTATCTCCAAAGTAGTTAATGGGTTTTATTCCCATTGTTCACATGCTCCATTTTGTATTATCCTTAAAAAAGCACAAAACAAAAAAAACCCAAACAATCTAAAACAAAAAAACCCAGATGGTTATCTAGCTCAGTATTTAAAACCTTGACAAACTGCCTACAAAATTCCTACACTAACAATACATAGTTTGAATTCTGTGTAGGCATCTCCATTTACGTAGGGTATTTGTTCTCTTTGCTTTTGCCAGTCCTTTGTTTGAGTAACCTGTTGTTGCCTCTGCTGTCTGGTCACTTATAAGAATATCTCATGTGTTAGAACTTTTTCCTGCTGATCATGCTAATCAAGCTAAATCAAGCCTGTAGTCCTGCAGTCTAACTGTTGAAACCCGCTACCCGCGCCACAGACACTCATATCAGTCTCTGGAGGAGGTGAAGGTTTTGTCTGATATGGGTAGATCATTCAGATGCTCTGAAATACATATAAAGTAGAAAAAGCTGCAGAACAGTCCACCTTACTCCAGAGAACTAAAAGGAAAGGGAAAACACTTGAAATACAATATGAACATAATCAATTATCCATAAGCTTTCTTTGCCTACCTCTCCTTGTACAAAAAGCCTGTCCAGACCTTGACCTATTGCAAACATTCATGTTCATTTTATTTGAAGAATAGTATTTTATAAATTGTCCTCCTAAATTAGCTGATAAAAGCATATAGTTATGATGTAAGAGAAACACACAAAATAAAAATACTGTGTTCTTTCCAAATTGCACCTAAAATTTTTTCTAAGAGCCTATAACAACAAGCCTTATCCATTCTGGGATTACAAAGACATACTCTGAATTACATTGTGCTTTCCTTTTTACCATACATTACATTACTGCAGAAGCTACAGCTAATGTAAATTTTTATTTCTGTTCTAAACTGTTTCCATTCACTTCTGTTCCAACGAGCTTTCAGTATTTCCTTTGTTCTCACATCTAGGAAAGCAAACAGATGACAAAATCTTACATGAATTTGAGGAAAGAACACGGATTTTTGTAGGGGAAGCTCATGACAAATCTCCAAATATAAGATTTGCCCAGAAGGTCGAAGGGCAGTATTTGTCTCTAAAACTAGATACATGAAATTGTGTATTAGGTTGTTGATGTAATATTTTTAAGGCCCACAGTTGCACTTAAAGAGGAGACCAAAGGCAGTCCCATACACGTTCTACCTAGTCTAAGGACCTTCCCTACTATCACTGAATTTCTTCCCAGAACCAGTCTAAATAATTAGTGTCTTCAAAATTCTGCTAAATATTTGCCTGCAAAACCATGTATGGCAAGGAAACCATGGCAATATACAGGACTGCATTAAGCTGCAGGCCCATCCACATGTTTCACATCTTGATCCTTTCAGTGGCAAACACAGGATGTTATAGATGAAACTGCAAAGGCTCAGTGAAAGTTGAGAGATGATCCCTCTTGCTCTCCTAAAACCTCTTTTTTCCAATAGCACCATCTAAGCCTGCAGAACTGAAGACGGATTTAGGCCAGAAGCTTGATGTTAAGCTTTCCTTCCAGAGTGTACCTACAATAAGAACTTTATGATGAGAAGAGACTTGTTTGAAAATGTGGTTTAGAAGAACAGTTCTCAATGATAAACTGCAAAATTCAGGTTGAATAAGGCCCCACTGCATTTCATTCTGATCTCATTCTTCTCAGTATCTTAACTAGCAGCTTTAATAGAACAACCTGCAAATGTTGTAGCCAGTACAAAAGTAAAAGCAACACATACATCAGCCATCTGACCTGACGAGCCAAGATCACAACAGAAGAGTTAGATATTGAGTTCCAAGAATAAGGAAGGAGAAGTTAAATATGCAAATGAATGGTGAAGTACCAGTGAGCCAACTGGAGGACAGAAAAGGGTTCTTAGTTATACTGAATAAAAAAACTATGTGAATGTGTATCAGGCAGATGGGACATCACCACCTTTGGGATGTATTCACAGCAGTGCTGTACCTAAGGGATGGAAGGCAATTAACCCTCTTCTGATGCATTCATAGACAGAGCAAGTCAGTACTTTTCCAGTGAGATTCCAGAATCAAGGGAGATGTAGACAACCTGAAGACCCTAGAGGGGTCTTCAATTATTTCTTGGGAAGGCGAATGGAAATTCAGAGCCCCGTTTATGTATGGGACAGACACACAACAGTGTGTTTCCCTTGAAGAAGATTTCAGTCTAATTCCCCCAGCTGGTTTGCCCATTGCTTTTTCTTAAACTGCTACCTCCTCTTGAGATCCTTGTTTCTAGAGATTTTTTTAGTCTCTTTTTCTGACAGACATCAGCGAAACATCCTAAATTTATGGAGTGAAATTATCAGCTGACAGCAACACATAAAGACACCAATCCAGAATTCTCCAGGAATAAGAGGGTTCTTCACATTTCCTCCAAAGGATTTTGCATCAAGCTTTCATCTGCAAGAGGAATGTTGTGGAGTTTACTTAAGGATGAAATTCATGCATTGTGCAAATACATTCATGTTTTGTACAACCTCACATGATGATGTTCCCAACAGCATGCATTTTAATGCTTTATCACAGCACCTGGTGCCTGAATAACAGCTAAATTGCATGCTACCAACACAGCCTGTTTGCTTTATTGATTTTAGAGATGGATGAGCAAGAGACCTAAAATATTTGTATTTCATGTAATTCAGATTTCTGCTTCGAAGGTGGCATTTCTTCCCACCTATACTTTTTTTTCAGAAACACAGACCAAGAACCTGTCACCATCTGCAAGGACCTTTTTCACCATTTCACTAGTTTGCATACATGTGGGGGTGATGTTGCACAGATTTGGCTGAATCATAACAAAGTCACAAAATAATAAATAATGTGTTATATTCCAGGCCAGCTGACAACAAGACAATTACTTCTGTTAACAGACACAGGGACCTGTATCTGTACAGAAAGTGTCCACAGTGGGCTTCTGGCCCTTAGAAGTAAATTCTGGGAGAAAATACATTTTCATCTCTGCCCAAGCCTACTTTGTATGTACTCTTGTGCTTGTATTATTTCCAGAAATCATAGAATCATAGAATCAGCTACGTTAGAAAAGACGTTTAATATTACATCCAACCATTCCCACAGCACCATCAAGTCCACCACTAAACCATGTCACTGAGGGCCTCATCTACACAGTTTATGAATGCTTCAGGGACGGTGATTCCACCACTGCCCTGGGCTGCCTGTTCCAATGCCTGAGCACCCTTCTGGGAAAGAAATTGTTCCTAATATCCAGTCTAAACCTCCTCTGGTGCACCTTGAGGCAGTTTCCTCTCTTCCTGTCACTTGTTCTTTTGGAGAAGAGACCAGACACCTCCTGGCTCCATCCTCCTTTCAGGAAGCTGTAGAGAGCGATAAGGTCCCCCTGAGCCTTCTCCAGACTAACCCCCCTCAGTTCCCTCAGCCATTCCTCATCACACTTGGGCTCCAGGACCTTTACCAGCTCCACTGCCCTTCTCTGGACCAGCTCCAGCACCTCAATGTCTCTCTTGTAGTGAGGGGCCCAGAACTGAACACAGGATTTGAGGTGTGACCTCACCAGTGCCCAGTACAGGGGGATGATCACTGCCCTGGTCCTGCTGGCCACACTATTGCTGATACAGGCCAGGATGCCGTTGGCCTTCTTGTCTGCGTGGGCACAATCTGGCTCATGTTCAGTTCCATCAATCAGCACCCCCAGGTCCTTTTCAGCCAAGCAGCTTTCCAGCCCCTCTGCCAGAAGCTTGGAGCATTTTGTGGGGTGGTTGTTGCCCAGATGCATGATCAAGCACCTTGCCTTATTGAACTTCATAGCACTGGCCACAGAACATTGATCCAGCCTGTCCAGATCCCTCTGCAGAGCCTTCCTGCCCTCTAGGAAGGAGGAAGGGAACTGCAGGAGAAGGTAAAAAAGAGTCACTCACATCCAGCACCCCAGATGGCCAAAGGCAATTGAAGATTCAGGCAGACTGCAGAAAGCAATGCAAGGTCAGACTTGCTGTAAAAGGAGAAAATTGTTTTGGTTTGGTATGATTTAGTCTTGACAACTCCACAACAACTACTTTTTAACCTTTTAATATGCTCTTAGGAGCTTGTAAATATATTTCTTAACAATGTGACTGAGGATCTTTCCCCAAGCTGAATTTGTTCCCCATGGTCTCATTTTCCCTTTTTAACAAGAAATAGAATGCCGGACCTTCTCAGGCTCCTGGAGTTTTCTTCAGTCTCTGACTTGTTAAATGTTGCATTGTGGTCCTCATGAGGCCATAGAAATAAAATACGGTAACAAAGAATTGGATATTAAGAGCTGCTTAATGAATCTTGACACTCTACATGCCCCAGTGAAATCAGTGATAACTGTCTGTCCTTGTATCCCACCTCATTTTTAGTTTTCCGTGGTTTAAAAAATACTTGCAGAGCAGTTGGGACAGCACCGGCAGTAGTGGTGTGAATTAATGCATTTAGGGTTAGCACAGATCAGACTATTCAGGCAGCCAGAGACTTGGATTTAGTCCTTGTTTCCCAGCTCTCTTGTAGGCAACTTTTTCTGATGCAGTTCAGTTAGTAGGTACCTACCATTCAACAACATATGTTGTAAATCAGTTCCTCAAGATTCACTGAGTAACTGAATGTGGAGATGTAGTCCAAGCCCTAGGAGAAACTAAGGGAAGAAAGAGAACCTGTGACTAAAAATACCAAAGTAGGATGTTTTCAATAAGTATGTCTTATGATTTCTTTTCAAGCTGTGGCTGAATTTCCTTCTCCATTCTGTCAATGCAACACACTTCAAAGAACCCTGAGGCTTTCAGAGTCTGTTTTGTCTTCAGCTTTTATTTTCTCACTGATACGTTGCTAGGACTGAAAGACAGCATGTGTTAGGACAGTGACCACTGCAGCGTGCAATGATTTACTCGTTATTGAAGCATGTTGTTTGAAGTCAGGTCTGTATCAGTGCCCATAAGGACAAGCCACAAAACTAAAATGATAGATGTATTTTAATTATACTTACATAATGTATGCAAAACATATAATACATGAATAATAACATATAGATTTTTTAATGTCTGTACAAATCTGTACATGTCTTGGCCCTTTATTGTTCTACAGAAAGTGGCAGATGACCTTCCTTTTCAACAATGACCCACACAGGGGATCTAACTAGTTGTCATTCACTCAACAACATAGGTATAGTTTGCTGTACAACAAGAAATTTTCCTGCGGTTGGATAACTGGACTTCATTAAGTCATCAAAATACAAAGATAAGATACAGATCTGCCACATCTTTGAGTTAAGTTAGCACAATAGTTAATTACCCTCCACTTTAAAAACATGAACCTTATTTCTAATCTGAACAAAGTGTAGCTACAGTTTCCAGGCACTAGTTTCTCACAGCAGATCTTGAAGCTAAAAAACCCTCACTTATCCAAACCTGGAAGTCCCATGGATTGTTATCAAATTTCTGGTTCTTGACCTTAACACTGATCTAACAGGGAGGAAGCAATAAGTTTCTACCCACTTCCCACTTAACTGAACTCTTTCTGTTCTCCTCTTTCTCCCAGCTATTAGTATTCCCAGAAACTGTTCCTGTAGAGAGACTGCAGTCATAGCCATAGCCTGTGACTCAGGGCTTGGACACCATTTGTGCTAAGAAATTATGGTCTTCCTCCAAAGAATAGCCATGAAATATCTGACTAAGAAGAAGATAAACTCAGGGGTGATGACCCTCATCTCACAGTTTTTGTGTTGGTTTGGGTTTGTTGTTTTTTTCCCATTTCTAAGAAAAATATTTTTTTTCTTTCCTTTTAATGATGTGAAATTTCTGTGAAATTTTCTACATCAGGGATATTTTGAAAATAAGTGTACCCTGTAGTTCCATCTGCAGAATTTAAGTTCTTCCACTTTCAAGAAAATCTTCATCTGTAAAAAAACACAAACATATATATATTCTTCTATAAAATTTGTGTTTTTTTGATGTTTTTGTCATGCTACAATGACAGACTATGGTGTATTTATATTCAGTGGGCTACCATGTTTAATCTCAAATTTCATTACCACAGAACAACATTCTTTTTTTTTGTAAACAAATAACCAAAAGGAAGTTGCCTAAGCTTTGAAATTGAAATACGATTTTAGAATACACACAAGAGAGAAAATGGATTCTGAGATCCTTCCTACTAGATAAAAAATGTTTGTGCTTTTTGACAATATACCAAGACACAGAGGGATATTCACTTACATGTAAGTCCAGCTCCAAGAAGGACTGGATGGATGGATGAATGGATGGATGGATGGATGGATGGATGGATGGATGGATGGATGGATGGATGGATAAACAGAGGAGGAATTATTTCATGAACAGCTGGATAAAAGATGAGAAGCTGGAATGTGGTACCATGAGAGCTATCTTCGAAATTTCAGAAAAGACAAAATAGCAAATTACAGTTTTATACTACACATTTAAAAACAGATACAAGTGTTTTATTAAAGTTATGACAAAGCTGAGGTGAGGACATTCTCAGAATTGCCCTGGAAACAAAACCCTGCATTACTGTACATTAAAATTATGTCTTCTCTGTGCCCTACACCATCTGACAAAAGAAAGGTACAAACCCTAGGGATTTTAAGATTGTCACTGATAGAAAACTTGGGATTCTCACAGAAACACAGCCACTAAAGTTGTGAAAAGTGGGACAGAGGCCATTCTGCACTGTTCAACTTTCTCCAGGCAGATACAGGGAGGAGCAGTCTGATCTAAAGGAACTAGTACAGTAAAACGCATAGTACTAACTTAATCTGGTATCTGTAGAGAGATTAATGAGAATATAACAACAATATAAACAAGAGATAATCTGAACTCACACATTGTTGGGGAGATAAGGTTACTTATACTTTTCATTATTTAATACACAAGCACTAGCTACAGTACTCAGTAACTTTAGATAGAAAGTGATTCTTCCTGGAATAAGTAGAGCTCACAAAACAGGTTTTATTTCCTTTCCCTTTCTGCCAATATCTGCTTTTGCCACAAAAAAGAATATTAGGTGAATATTTTTCAAATTTTTTTGATGGCACAACCCTATCAGGAAAAGATTTTTGAGCACACACCACCAAAATATGTTTATATGTTTATTTACTAGTTATGTACTTATACAACAGTAATAATATGCTATGTACAGTCTAAAACATTTACAAAAATAGACATTTAAAAGCATGACACAAGATAAATGTCATGATTTAAGCCCAGCTGGTAACTCAGAGCCATGCAGCCGCTCGCTCACTCCCTCCCTCCTTCCCCCCCCCGCTCCAAGAAGGATGGAGAGGAGTATCAAAAGAATGTAACTCCCACAGGCTGAGATAAGAACAGTCCAGGAACTAAGGTATAATACAGAACTACTTCCCTCTCTTCTAGCCAGCCGCAGAAATGTATGAATGTTAAATACAAAACTAATTGAAGGCAAATGGAAATGGGGTTGACTAAGTAATACAACAAAGTAGTACAACAAAGTACCAGTAGACCTTTGCTGAAGGACTTATAGAAACCTAATGGTAGAAAACCAATCTTTATTGTTAGTATTTCCCAAGAGGATAATTTCTTTGTGAACATTGCCATTCCTGTGCATGAAATATTCGATAAAAAATCTGCTTCTGCTTTCAAATGTAAATTTCTCTAACACAAATCTCTGTCAAGATTGAAAATGCTAAAGCATTAAAATTAGGGTACAGAAGACTTTAACTCATTGTGGGTCTTTCATGAGGAATGTGGCAAAAGGGTTGTGTCTCCAGCCTGCACATATTCATAAAAGTCCATCTGTTTTGTCATTTTCTTGTCTGCCTCACCCATCCTCCTTATCAGACATAGGAACCTTGTTGCATATCATCTATTTTTTTTTTTTATTCCTACAGCAGCAGCTCTAGCTCTTTCCTAGCAAAATGGATACTGTTCCAAAATTCCAGATACCACCAGAATGTATTATTACAGTACTATCCAGTTGTAGGCTCTGTGGTGCAGTTCTGTGCATGTTCAGACTGAGGGGTCATCCCGTACTGGGAAGACCTTATGACAGAGGTGCACACGCAAGGAAATAGAACAGTGCATAATGTCGCTGAGGTAGGAAACAAGGATGTGAGTTTCTCAGAAATGTACCGGAAGACTGACATAGCACTGAAAAATGATAAGCCTGCAGATTTATTTCATAGACTCATAGAACCATAGGATGTTTTGGGTTGAAAGAGATGTTTAAAGATCATCAAAATCCCTTCCTGTGGGCAAGAACATCTTTCACCAGATCAGATTGCTCAAAGCCCATCTAACCTCAAAAGTTCCAATGACGGTACATCCACAGCTGCTCAGGGCAACCTGTTCTGCTGTTTCTCATCATAAAAAAATTCCTATTTATATCTAATCTAAATCTACCATTTTTCAGTTTAAAACCATTTCCCCTTGCCCTATTATGACAGGCCCTAGTAACAAGTAATTCTCTTCCTTATAAGACCTGTTTATATATCAAAATGCTATGTTAAGGTCTTCTCAGTCATTTCTTCTCCAGGGTGAACAACCCCAATTCTCTCAGCCTTTCCTTGCAGAAGAGCTGTTCCACTCCTCTGATAATTTTTGTGTCCCTCCTCTGGACTCTCTCCAACAGCTCCACCTCCCTCTTGTGTTGTTGCCCCAGAGCTGGACGCAGGACTGTAGAGGGAGTCTCCACAGAACGCAGCAGAGTGGGAGAATCCCCTTCCTCAACCTGCTGCTCACACTCTGGGAACTGCACTTGCAGCCCAGGACACAGGGAATTTATGGGCTGCAAGTGCGCACTGATGGGTAACGTCCAGCTTTTTTTCCACGTTTACCCCTAACTTCTCTCCTCAAAGGTGCTCTCAATCCCCTGATTCCTCAGCCTGTATTGATACCAGGGTTTGCCCTGTTTTCTATTGGAGACAAATGCAAATCCTAGTTGCCCACAAAATGTAGAATCAGGTCCTCTGTGTGTTCTGTAAATTATACAGAACTAAACACTTTCATGCAGAGGCATACAGAAAGAATAAAATCAGAACTCTCTTAATTCTCACAGCTTTGTGCATAATCATAGGTGTTCAAAATTTCTATCCGGTTCTAGGGACTGAATTTTACTCCAAAATCTTCTCTTCTGCATTTTTTGCATTTTTTATGCATGCTTTTAATGTTATAAATATTCTTTGATTTTACAGGGAAATAAGAAGTTATATGGCAAATAAACTTCAGCAGATAGCAAACAATGGCAAAATTCAGAAGTTTAAAATTTATTAATGTATTTTTAAAACTTCTAAAGTAGAGTGAAAAAAAGAGTTGCAGCAAACTGTGAAGCTCAAACTTTAATTTTCTGAAGTTCCTTTCTTGTGGAAATTTTCTGGAATGTTGCTTTACAGATGAGGGATGAGAAGAATGCAGAAACTTTATAAAGACACTGGAACTAGAGCCAAGAAATGAAAAATGAACAGACCACATTGTGTCAGCAAAGGACTAACACAGTCAGTCACTAATGGCCCTTTCCTTTGCCCCACTCAATATCTGCCATAAAGTAACTTAAGATTGATTATTGTTGGGAGCGGACTTGTTTAACATCTTCGTCGCTGACATGGACAGTGGGATTGAGTGCGCCCTCAGCAAGTTTGAAATGACACCAAGCTGTGTGGCTCGGTTCATATGCTGGAGGGAAGGAATGCCATCCAGAGGGACCTTGACATGCTTGTGAGGTGGGCTGATGCCAACCTTATGAAGTTCAACCATGCCAAGTGCAAGGTCCTACACCTGGGTCGGAGCAATCCCAGGCACAGCTACAGGCTGGGCAGAGAAGAGATTCAGAGCAGCCCTGCGGCGAAGGAGTTGGGGGTGCTGGTTGATGAGAAAATGAACATGAGCTCAAACAACTGCTATGCACTGGGGAG